>NW_025533516.1:900000-989995 GCF_020615455.1 Coregonus clupeaformis | reverse complement strand
AATGATTTTGGACCCTGTTTTCATGCGAAATGGCTAAAAGAAATGTTTCACGTTTGTTACACTCAAACAGTGTCTCCTGTCATATTCTGAACTGGTCGCATTGTGGATTTGGCCTAAAACATGATTTTGGACAATGTTCATGGAACTCAGCTTAAAACGTACTTTCAGACTCTAAAACCCTTGCCTATTGTAGAGCGCGCCTGTCCTTCCAGTGCTGAACGAAAACCAATGATTTTGGACCCTGTTTTCATGCGAAATGGCTAAAAGAAATGTTTCACGTTTGTTACACTCAAACAGTGTCTCCTGTCATATTCTGAACTGGTCGCATTGTGGATTTGGCCTAAAACATGATTTTGGACAATGTTCATGGAACTCAGCTTAAAACGTACTTTGCAGACTCTAAAACCCTTGCCTATTGTAGAGCGCGCCTGTCCTTCCAGTGCTGAACGAAAACCAATGATTTTGGACCCTGTTTTCATGCGAAATGGCTAAAAGAAATGTTTCACGTTTGTTACACTCAAACAGTGTCTCCTGTCATATGCTGAACTGGTCGCATTGTGGATTTGGCCTAAAACATGATTTTGGACAATGTTCATGGAACTCAGCTTAAAACGTACTTTCAGACTCTAAAACCCTTGCCTATTGTAGAGCGCGCCTGTCCTTCCAGTGCTGAACGAAAACCAATGATTTTGGACCCTGTTTTCATGCGAAATGGCTAAAAGAAATGTTTCACGTTTGTTACACTCAAACAGTGTCTCCTGTCATATTCTGAACTGGTCGCATTGTGGATTTGGCCTAAAACATGATTTTGGACAATGTTCATGGAACTCAGCTTAAAACGTACTTTCAGACTCTAAAACCCTTGCCTATTGTAGAGCGCGCCTGTCCTTCCAGTGCTGAACGAAAACCAATGATTTTGGACCCTGTTTTCATGCGAAATGGCTAAAAGAAATGTTTCACGTTTGTTACACTCAAACAGTGTCTCCTGTCATATGCTGAACTGGTCGCATTGTGGATTTGGCCTAAAACATGATTTTGGACAATGTTCATGGAACTCAGCTTAAAACGTACTTTCAGACTCTAAAACCCTTGCCTATTGTAGAGCGCGCCTGTCCTTCCAGTGCTGAACGAAAACCAATGATTTTGGACCCTGTTTTCATGCGAAATGGCTAAAAGAAATGTTTCACGTTTGTTACACTCAAACAGTGTCTCCTGTCATATTCTGAACTGGTCGCATTGTGGATTTGGCCTAAAACATGATTTTGGACAATGTTCATGGAACTCAGCTTAAAACGTACTTTCAGACTCTAAAACCCTTGCCTATTGTAGAGCGCACCTGTCCTTCCAGTGCTGAACGAAAACCAATGATTTTGGACCCTGTTTTCATTTGAAATGGCTAAAAGAAATGTTTCACGTTTGTTACACTCAAACAGTGTCTCCTGTCATATGCTGAACTGGTCGCATTGTGGATTTGGCCTAAAACATGATTTTGGACAATGTTCATGGAACTCAGCTTAAAACGTACTTTCAGACTCTAAAACCCTTGCCTATTGTAGAGCGCGCCTGTCCTTCCAGTGCTGAACGAAAACCAATGATTTTGGACCCTGTTTTCATTCGAAATGGCTAAAAGAAATGTTTCACGTTTGTTACACTCAAACAGTGTCTCCTGTCATATTCTGAACTGGTCGCATTGTGGATTTGGCCTAAAACATGATTTTGGACAATGTTCATGGAACTCAGCTTAAAACGTACTTTCAGACTCTAAAACCCTTGCCTATTGTAGAGCGCACCTGTCCTTCCAGTGCTGAACGAAAACCAAATGATTTTGGACCCTGTTTTCATGCGAAATGGCTAAAAGAAATGTTTCACGTTTGTTACACTCAAACAGTGTCTCCTGTCATATGCTGAACTGGTCGCATTGTGGATTTGGCCTAAAACATGATTTTGGACAATGTTCATGGAACTCAGCTTAAAACGTACTTTCAGACTCTAAAACCCTTGCCTATTGTAGAGCGCGCCTGTCCTTCCAGTGCTGAACGAAAACCAATGATTTTGGACCCTGTTTTCATGCGAAATGGCTAAAAGAAATGTTTCACGTTTGTTACACTCAAACAGTGTCTCCTGTCATATTCTGAACTGGTCGCATTGTGGATTTGGCCTAAAACATGATTTTGGACAATGTTCATGGAACTCAGCTTAAAACGTACTTTCAGACTCTAAAACCCTTGCCTATTGTAGAGCGCACCTGTCCTTCCAGTGCTGAACGAAAACCAATGATTTTGGACCCTGTTTTCATGCGAAATGGCTAAAAGAAATGTTTCACGTTTGTTACACTCAAACAGTGTCTCCTGTCATATTCTGAACTGGTCGCATTGTGGATTTGGCCTAAAACATGATTTTGGACAATGTTCATGGAACTCAGCTTAAAACGTACTTTCAGACTCTGAAAACCCTTGCCTATTGTAGAGCGCGCCTGTCCTTCCAGTGCTGAACGAAAACCAATGATTTTGGACCCTGTTTTCATGCGAAATGGCTAAAAGAAATGTTTCACGTTTGTTACACTCAAACAGTGTCTCCTGTCATATTCTGAACTGGTCGCATTGTGGATTTGGCCTAAAACATGATTTTGGACAATGTTCATGGAACTCAGCTTAAAACGTACTTTCAGACTCTAAAACCCTTGCCTATTGTAGAGCGCACCTGTCCTTCCAGTGCTGAACGAAAACCAATGATTTTGGACCCTGTTTTCATGCGAAATGGCTAAAAGAAATGTTTCACGTTTGTTACACTCAAACAGTGTCTCCTGTCATATGCTGAACTGGTCGCATTGTGGATTTGGCCTAAAACATGATTTTGGACAATGTTCATGGAACTCAGCTTAAAACGTACTTTCAGACTCTAAAACCCTTGCCTATTGTAGAGCGCGCCTGTCCTTCCAGTGCTGAACGAAAACCAATGATTTTGGACCCTGTTTTCATGCGAAATGGCTAAAAGAAATGTTTCACGTTTGTTACACTCAAACAGTGTCTCCTGTCATATTCTGAACTGGTCGCATTGTGGATTTGGCCTAAAACATGATTTTGGACAATGTTCATGGAACTCAGCTTAAAACGTACTTTCAGACTCTAAAACCCTTGCCTATTGTAGAGCGCGCCTGTCCTTCCAGTGCTGAACGAAAACCAATGATTTTGGACCCTGTTTTCATGCGAAATGGCTAAAAGAAATGTTTCACGTTTGTTACACTCAAACAGTGTCTCCTGTCATATTCTGAACTGGTCGCATTGTGGATTTGGCCTAAAACATGATTTTGGACAATGTTCATGGAACTCAGCTTAAAACGTACTTTCAGACTCTAAAACCCTTGCCTATTGTAGAGCGCACCTGTCCTTCCAGTGCTGAACGAAAACCAATGATTTTGGACCCTGTTTTCATGCGAAATGGCTAAAAGAAATGTTTCACGTTTGTTACACTCAAACAGTGTCTCCTGTCATATGCTGAACTGGTCGCATTGTGGATTTGGCCTAAAACATGATTTTGGACAATGTTCATGGAACTCAGCTTAAAACGTACTTTCAGACTCTAAAACCCTTGCCTATTGTAGAGCGCACCTGTCCTTCCAGTGCTGAACGAAAACCAATGATTTTGGACCCTGTTTTCATTCGAAATGGCTAAAAGAAATGTTTCACGTTTGTTACACTCAAACAGTGTCTCCTGTCATATTCTGAACTGGTCGCATTGTGGATTTGGCCTAAAACATGATTTTGGACAATGTTCATGGAACTCAGCTTAAAACGTACTTTCAGACTCTAAAACCCTTGCCTATTGTAGAGCGCGCCTGTCCTTCCAGTGCTGAACGAAAACCAATGATTTTGGACCCTGTTTTCATGCGAAATGGCTAAAAGAAATGTTTCACGTTTGTTACACTCAAACAGTGTCTCCTGTCATATGCTGAACTGGTCGCATTGTGGATTTGGCCTAAAACATGATTTTGGACAATGTTCATGGAACTCAGCTTAAAAACGTACTTTCAGACTCTAAAACCCTTGCCTATTGTAGAGCGCACCTGTCCTTCCAGTGCTGAACGAAAACCAATGATTTTGGACCCTGTTTTCATGCGAAATGGCTAAAAGAAATGTTTCACGTTTGTTACACTCAAACAGTGTCTCCTGTCATATTCTGAACTGGTCGCATTGTGGATTTGGCCTAAAACATGATTTTGGACAATGTTCATGGAACTCAGCTTAAAACGTACTTTCAGACTCTAAAACCCTTGCCTATTGTAGAGCGCGCCTGTCCTTCCAGTGCTGAACGAAAACCAATGATTTTGGACCCTGTTTTCATGCGAAATGGCTAAAAGAAATGTTTCACGTTTGTTACACTCAAACAGTGTCTCCTGTCATATTCTGAACTGGTCGCATTGTGGATTTGGCCTAAAACATGATTTTGGACAATGTTCATGGAACTCAGCTTAAAACGTACTTTCAGACTCTAAAACCCTTGCCTATTGTAGAGCGCACCTGTCCTTCCAGTGCTGAACGAAAACCAATGATTTTGGACCCTGTTTTCATGCGAAATGGCTAAAAGAAATGTTTCACGTTTGTTACACTCAAACAGTGTCTCCTGTCATATTCTGAACTGGTCGCATTGTGGATTTGGCCTAAAACATGATTTTGGACAATGTTCATGGAACTCAGCTTAAAACGTACTTTCAGACTCTAAAACCCTTGCCTATTGTAGAGCGCGCCTGTCCTTCCAGTGCTGAACGAAAACCAATGATTTTGGACCCTGTTTTCATGCGAAATGGCTAAAATAAATGTTTCACGTTTGTTACACTCAAACAGTGTCTCCTGTCATATTCTGAACTGGTCGCATTGTGGATTTGGCCTAAAACATGATTTTGGACAATGTTCATGGAACTCAGCTTAAAACGTACTTTCAGACTCTAAAACCCTTGCCTATTGTAGAGCGCGCCTGTCCTTCCAGTGCTGAACGAAAACCAATGATTTTGGACCCTGTTTTCATGCGAAATGGCTAAAAGAAATGTTTCACGTTTGTTACACTCAAACAGTGTCTCCTGTCATATTCTGAACTGGTCGCATTGTGGATTTGGCCTAAAACATGATTTTGGACAATGTTCATGGAACTCAGCTTAAAACGTACTTTCAGACTCTAAAACCCTTGCCTATTGTAGAGCGCGCCTGTCCTTCCAGTGCTGAACGAAAACCAATGATTTTGGACCCTGTTTTCATGCGAAATGGCTAAAAGAAATGTTTCACGTTTGTTACACTCAAACAGTGTCTCCTGTCATATGCTGAACTGGTCGCATTGTGGATTTGGCCTAAAACATGATTTTGGACAATGTTCATGGAACTCAGCTTAAAACGTACTTTCAGACTCTAAAACCCTTGCCTATTGTAGAGCGCGCCTGTCCTTCCAGTGCTGAACGAAAACCAATGATTTTGGACCCTGTTTTCATGCGAAATGGCTAAAAGAAATGTTTCACGTTTGTTACACTCAAACAGTGTCTCCTGTCATATTCTGAACTGGTCGCATTGTGGATTTGGCCTAAAACATGATTTTGGACAATGTTCATGGAACTCAGCTTAAAACGTACTTTCAGACTCTAAAACCCTTGCCTATTGTAGAGCGCACCTGTCCTTCCAGTGCTGAACGAAAACCAATGATTTTGGACCCTGTTTTCATTCGAAATGGCTAAAAGAAATGTTTCACGTTTGTTACACTCAAACAGTGTCTCCTGTCATATTCTGAACTGGTCGCATTGTGGATTTGGCCTAAAACATGATTTTGGACAATGTTCATGGAACTCAGCTTAAAACGTACTTTCAGACTCTAAAACCCTTGCCTATTGTAGAGCGCACCTGTCCTTCCAGTGCTGAACGAAAACCAATGATTTTGGACCCTGTTTTCATGCGAAATGGCTAAAAGAAATGTTTCACGTTTGTTACACTCAAACAGTGTCTCCTGTCATATGCTGAACTGGTCGCATTGTGGATTTGGCCTAAAACATGATTTTGGACAATGTTCATGGAACTCAGCTTAAAACGTACTTTCAGACTCTAAAACCCTTGCCTATTGTAGAGCGCACCTGTCCTTCCAGTGCTGAACGAAAACCAATGATTTTGGACCCTGTTTTCATGCGAAATGGCTAAAAGAAATGTTTCACGTTTGTTACACTCAAACAGTGTCTCCTGTCATATTCTGAACTGGTCGCATTGTGGATTTGGCCTAAAACATGATTTTGGACAATGTTCATGGAACTCAGCTTAAAACGTACTTTGCAGACTCTAAAACCCTTGCCTATTGTAGATCGCGCCTGTCCTTCCAGTGCTGAACGAAAACCAATGATTTTGGACCCTGTTTTCATTCGAAATGGCTAAAAGAAATGTTTCACGTTTGTTACACTCAAACAGTGTCTCCTGTCATATTCTGAACTGGTCGCATTGTGGATTTGGCCTAAAACATGATTTTGGACAATGTTCATGGAACTCAGCTTAAAACGTACTTTCAGACTCTAAAACCCTTGCCTATTGTAGAGCGCGCCTGTCCTTCCAGTGCTGAACGAAAACCAATGATTTTGGACCCTGTTTTCATGCGAAATGGCTAAAAGAAATGTTTCACGTTTGTTACACTCAAACAGTGTCTCCTGTCATATTCTGAACTGGTCGCATTGTGGATTTGGCCTAAAACATGATTTTGGACAATGTTCATGGAACTCAGCTTAAAACGTACTTTCAGACTCTAAAACCCTTGCCTATTGTAGAGCGCACCTGTCCTTCCAGTGCTGAACGAAAACCAATGATTTTGGACCCTGTTTTCATTTGAAATGGCTAAAAGAAATGTTTCACGTTTGTTACACTCAAACAGTGTCTCCTGTCATATGCTGAACTGGTCGCATTGTGGATTTGGCCTAAAACATGATTTTGGACAATGTTCATGGAACTCAGCTTAAAACGTACTTTCAGACTCTAAAACCCTTGCCTATTGTAGAGCGCAACTGTCCTTCCAGTGCTGAACGAAAACCAATGATTTTGGACCCTGTTTTCATTTGAAATGGCTAAAAGAAATGTTTCACGTTTGTTACACTCAAACAGTGTCTCCTGTCATATTCTGAACTGGTCGCATTGTGGATTTGGCCTAAAACATGATTTTGGACAATGTTCATGGAACTCAGCTTAAAACGTACTTTCAGACTCTAAAACCCTTGCCTATTGTAGAGCGCGCCTGTCCTTCCAGTGCTGAACGAAAACCAATGATTTTGGACCCTGTTTTCATGCGAAATGGCTAAAAGAAATGTTTCACGTTTGTTACACTCAAACAGTGTCTCCTGTCATATTCTGAACTGGTCGCATTGTGGATTTGGCCTAAAACATGATTTTGGACAATGTTCATGGAACTCAGCTTAAAACGTACTTTCAGACTCTAAAACCCTTGCCTATTGTAGAGCGCACCTGTCCTTCCAGTGCTGAACGAAAACCAATGATTTTGGACCCTGTTTTCATGCGAAATGGCTAAAAGAAATGTTTCACGTTTGTTACACTCAAACAGTGTCTCCTGTCATATTCTGAACTGGTCGCATTGTGGATTTGGCCTAAAACATGATTTTGGACAATGTTCATGGAACTCAGCTTAAAACGTACTTTCAGACTCTAAAACCCTTGCCTATTGTAGAGCGCACCTGTCCTTCCAGTGCTGAACGAAAACCAATGATTTTGGACCCTGTTTTCATGCGAAATGGCTAAAAGAAATGTTTCACGTTTGTTACACTCAAACAGTGTCTCCTGTCATATTCTGAACTGGTCGCATTGTGGATTTGGCCTAAAACATGATTTTGGACAATGTTCATGGAACTCAGCTTAAAACGTACTTTGCAGACTCTAAAACCCTTGCCTATTGTAGATCGCGCCTGTCCTTCCAGTGCTGAACGAAAACCAATGATTTTGGACCCTGTTTTCATGCGAAATGGCTAAAAGAAATGTTTCACGTTTGTTACACTCAAACAGTGTCTCCTGTCATATTCTGAACTGGTCGCATTGTGGATTTGGCCTAAAACATGATTTTGGACAATGTTCATGGAACTCAGCTTAAAACGTACTTTCAGACTCTAAAACCCTTGCCTATTGTAGAGCGCGCCTGTCCTTCCAGTGCTGAACGAAAACCAATGATTTTGGACCCTGTTTTCATGCGAAATGGCTAAAAGAAATGTTTCACGTTTGTTACACTCAAACAGTGTCTCCTGTCATATTCTGAACTGGTCGCATTGTGGATTTGGCCTAAAACATGATTTTGGACAATGTTCATGGAACTCAGCTTAAAACGTACTTTCAGACTCTAAAACCCTTGCCTATTGTAGAGCGCGCCTGTCCTTCCAGTGCTGAACGAAAACCAATGATTTTGGACCCTGTTTTCATTCGAAATGGCTAAAAGAAATGTTTCACGTTTGTTACACTCAAACAGTGTCTCCTGTCATATTCTGAACTGGTCGCATTGTGGATTTGGCCTAAAACATGATTTTGGACAATGTTCATGGAACTCAGCTTAAAACGTACTTTCAGACTCTAAAACCCTTGCCTATTGTAGAGCGCACCTGTCCTTCCAGTGCTGAACGAAAACCAATGATTTTGGACCCTGTTTTCATTCGAAATGGCTAAAAGAAATGTTTCACGTTTGTTACACTCAAACAGTGTCTCCTGTCATATTCTGAACTGGTCGCATTGTGGATTTGGCCTAAAACATGATTTTGGACAATGTTCATGGAACTCAGCTTAAAACGTACTTTCAGACTCTAAAACCCTTGCCTATTGTAGAGCGCACCTGTCCTTCCAGTGCTGAACGAAAACCAATGATTTTGGACCCTGTTTTCATGCGAAATGGCTAAAAGAAATGTTTCACGTTTGTTACACTCAAACAGTGTCTCCTGTCATATTCTGAACTGGTCGCATTGTGGATTTGGCCTAAAACATGATTTTGGACAATGTTCATGGAACTCAGCTTAAAACGTACTTTCAGACTCTAAAACCCTTGCCTATTGTAGATCGCGCCTGTCCTTCCAGTGCTGAACGAAAACCAATGATTTTGGACCCTGTTTTCATGCGAAATGGCTAAAAGAAATGTTTCACGTTTGTTACACTCAAACAGTGTCTCCTGTCATATTCTGAACTGGTCGCATTGTGGATTTGGCCTAAAACATGATTTTGGACAATGTTCATGGAACTCAGCTTAAAACGTACTTTCAGACTCTAAAACCCTTGCCTATTGTAGAGCGCACCTGTCCTTCCAGTGCTGAACGAAAACCAATGATTTTGGACCCTGTTTTCATGCGAAATGGCTAAAAGAAATGTTTCACGTTTGTTACACTCAAACAGTGTCTCCTGTCATATTCTGAACTGGTCGCATTGTGGATTTGGCCTAAAACATGATTTTGGACAATGTTCATGGAACTCAGCTTAAAACGTACTTTCAGACTCTAAAACCCTTGCCTATTGTAGAGCGCACCTGTCCTTCCAGTGCTGAACGAAAACCAATGATTTTGGACCCTGTTTTCATGCGAAATGGCTAAAAGAAATGTTTCACGTTTGTTACACTCAAACAGTGTCTCCTGTCATATTCTGAACTGGTCGCATTGTGGATTTGGCCTAAAACATGATTTTGGACAATGTTCATGGAACTCAGCTTAAAAACGTACTTTCAGACTCTAAAACCCTTGCCTATTGTAGAGCGCGCCTGTCCTTCCAGTGCTGAACGAAAACCAATGATTTTGGACCCTGTTTTCATGCGAAATGGCTAAAAGAAATGTTTCACGTTTGTTACACTCAAACAGTGTCTCCTGTCATATTCTGAACTGGTCGCATTGTGGATTTGGCCTAAAACATGATTTTGGACAATGTTCATGGAACTCAGCTTAAAACGTACTTTCAGACTCTAAAACCCTTGCCTATTGTAGAGCGCACCTGTCCTTCCAGTGCTGAACGAAAACCAATGATTTTGGACCCTGTTTTCATGCGAAATGGCTAAAAGAAATGTTTCACGTTTGTTACACTCAAACAGTGTCTCCTGTCATATTCTGAACTGGTCGCATTGTGGATTTGGCCTAAAACATGATTTTGGACAATGTTCATGGAACTCAGCTTAAAACGTACTTTCAGACTCTAAAACCCTTGCCTATTGTAGAGCGCACCTGTCCTTCCAGTGCTGAACGAAAACCAATGATTTTGGACCCTGTTTTCATGCGAAATGGCTAAAAGAAATGTTTCACGTTTGTTACACTCAAACAGTGTCTCCTGTCATATTCTGAACTGGTCGCATTGTGGATTTGGCCTAAAACATGATTTTGGACAATGTTCATGGAACTCAGCTTAAAACGTACTTTCAGACTCTAAAACCCTTGCCTATTGTAGAGCGCACCTGTCCTTCCAGTGCTGAACGAAAACCAATGATTTTGGACCCTGTTTTCATGCGAAATGGCTAAAAGAAATGTTTCACGTTTGTTACACTCAAACAGTGTCTCCTGTCATATTCTGAACTGGTCGCATTGTGGATTTGGCCTAAAACATGATTTTGGACAATGTTCATGGAACTCAGCTTAAAACGTACTTTCAGACTCTAAAACCCTTGCCTATTGTAGAGCGCGCCTGTCCTTCCAGTGCTGAACGAAAACCAATGATTTTGGACCCTGTTTTCATTTGAAATGGCTAAAAGAAATGTTTCACGTTTGTTACACTCAAACAGTGTCTCCTGTCATATTCTGAACTGGTCGCATTGTGGATTTGGCCTAAAACATGATTTTGGACAATGTTCATGGAACTCAGCTTAAAACGTACTTTCAGACTCTAAAACCCTTGCCTATTGTAGAGCGCACCTGTCCTTCCAGTGCTGAACGAAAACCAATGATTTTGGACCCTGTTTTCATGCGAAATGGCTAAAAGAAATGTTTCACGTTTGTTACACTCAAACAGTGTCTCCTGTCATATTCTGAACTGGTCGCATTGTGGATTTGGCCTAAAACATGATTTTGGACAATGTTCATGGAACTCAGCTTAAAACGTACTTTCAGACTCTAAAACCCTTGCCTATTGTAGATCGCGCCTGTCCTTCCAGTGCTGAACGAAAACCAATGATTTTGGACCCTGTTTTCATGCGAAATGGCTAAAAGAAATGTTTCACGTTTGTTACACTCAAACAGTGTCTCCTGTCATATTCTGAACTGGTCGCATTGTGGATTTGGCCTAAAACATGATTTTGGACAATGTTCATGGAACTCAGCTTAAAACGTACTTTCAGACTCTAAAACCCTTGCCTATTGTAGAGCGCACCTGTCCTTCCAGTGCTGAACGAAAACCAATGATTTTGGACCCTGTTTTCATGCGAAATGGCTAAAAGAAATGTTTCACGTTTGTTACACTCAAACAGTGTCTCCTGTCATATTCTGAACTGGTCGCATTGTGGATTTGGCCTAAAACATGATTTTGGACAATGTTCATGGAACTCAGCTTAAAACGTACTTTCAGACTCTAAAACCCTTGCCTATTGTAGAGCGCACCTGTCCTTCCAGTGCTGAACGAAAACCAATGATTTTGGACCCTGTTTTCATGCGAAATGGCTAAAAGAAATGTTTCACGTTTGTTACACTCAAACAGTGTCTCCTGTCATATTCTGAACTGGTCGCATTGTGGATTTGGCCTAAAACATGATTTTGGACAATGTTCATGGAACTCAGCTTAAAACGTACTTTCAGACTCTAAAACCCTTGCCTATTGTAGAGCGCGCCTGTCCTTCCAGTGCTGAACGAAAACCAATGATTTTGGACCCTGTTTTCATGCGAAATGGCTAAAAGAAATGTTTCACGTTTGTTACACTCAAACAGTGTCTCCTGTCATATTCTGAACTGGTCGCATTGTGGATTTGGCCTAAAACATGATTTTGGACAATGTTCATGGAACTCAGCTTAAAACGTACTTTCAGACTCTAAAACCCTTGCCTATTGTAGAGCGCACCTGTCCTTCCAGTGCTGAATGAAAACCAATGATTTTGGACCCTGTTTTCATGCGAAATGGCTAAAAGAAATGTTTCACGTTTGTTACACTCAAACAGTGTCTCCTGTCATATTCTGAACTGGTCGCATTGTGGATTTGGCCTAAAACATGATTTTGGACAATGTTCATGGAACTCAGCTTAAAACGTACTTTGCAGACTCTAAAACCCTTGCCTATTGTAGATCGCGCCTGTCCTTCCAGTGCTGAACGAAAACCAATGATTTTGGACCCTGTTTTCATTTGAAATGGCTAAAAGAAATGTTTCACGTTTGTTACACTCAAACAGTGTCTCCTGTCATATTCTGAACTGGTCGCATTGTGGATTTGGCCTAAAACATGATTTTGGACAATGTTCATGGAACTCAGCTTAAAACGTACTTTCAGACTCTAAAACCCTTGCCTATTGTAGAGCGCACCTGTCCTTCCAGTGCTGAACGAAAACCAATGATTTTGGACCCTGTTTTCATGCGAAATAGCTAAAAGAAATGTTTCACGTTTGTTACACTCAAACAGTGTCTCCTGTCATATTCTGAACTGGTCGCATTGTGGATTTGGCCTAAAACATGATTTTGGACAATGTTCATGGAACTCAGCTTAAAACGTACTTTCAGACTCTAAAACCCTTGCCTATTGTAGATCGCGCCTGTCCTTCCAGTGCTGAACGAAAACCAATGATTTTGGACCCTGTTTTCATGCGAAATGGCTAAAAGAAATGTTTCACGTTTGTTACACTCAAACAGTGTCTCCTGTCATATTCTGAACTGGTCGCATTGTGGATTTGGCCTAAAACATGATTTTGGACAATGTTCATGGAACTCAGCTTAAAACGTACTTTCAGACTCTAAAACCCTTGCCTATTGTAGAGCGCACCTGTCCTTCCAGTGCTGAACGAAAACCAATGATTTTGGACCCTGTTTTCATGCGAAATGGCTAAAAGAAATGTTTCACGTTTGTTACACTCAAACAGTGTCTCCTGTCATATTCTGAACTGGTCGCATTGTGGATTTGGCCTAAAACATGATTTTGGACAATGTTCATGGAACTCAGCTTAAAACGTACTTTCAGACTCTAAAACCCTTGCCTATTGTAGAGCGCACCTGTCCTTCCAGTGCTGAACGAAAACCAATGATTTTGGACCCTGTTTTCATGCGAAATGGCTAAAAGAAATGTTTCACGTTTGTTACACTCAAACAGTGTCTCCTGTCATATTCTGAACTGGTCGCATTGTGGATTTGGCCTAAAACATGATTTTGGACAATGTTCATGGAACTCAGCTTAAAACGTACTTTCAGACTTGAAAACTCTTGCCTATTGTAGAGCGCACCTGTCCTTCCAGTGCTGAACGAAAACCAATGATTTTGGACCCTGTTTTCATTCGAAATGGCTAAAAGAAATGTTTCACGTTTGTTACACTCAAACAGTGTCTCCTGTCATATTCTGAACTGGTCGCATTGTGGATTTGGCCTAAAACATGATTTTGGACAATGTTCATGGAACTCAGCTTAAAACGTACTTTCAGACTCTAAAACCCTTGCCTATTGTAGAGCGCGCCTGTCCTTCCAGTGCTGAACGAAAACCAATGATTTTGGACCCTGTTTTCATGCGAAATGGCTAAAAGAAATGTTTCACGTTTGTTACACTCAAACAGTGTCTCCTGTCATATTCTGAACTGGTCGCATTGTGGATTTGGCCTAAAACATGATTTTGGACAATGTTCATGGAACTCAGCTTAAAACGTACTTTCAGACTCTAAAACCCTTGCCTATTGTAGAGCGCGCCTGTCCTTCCAGTGCTGAACGAAAACCAATGATTTTGGACCCTGTTTTCATGCGAAATGGCTAAAAGAAATGTTTCACGTTTGTTACACTCAAACAGTGTCTCCTGTCATATTCTGAACTGGTCGCATTGTGGATTTGGCCTAAAACATGATTTTGGACAATGTTCATGGAACTCAGCTTAAAACGTACTTTCAGACTCTAAAACCCTTGCCTATTGTAGAGCGCACCTGTCCTTCCAGTGCTGAACGAAAACCAATGATTTTGGACCCTGTTTTCATGCGAAATGGCTAAAAGAAATGTTTCACGTTTGTTACACTCAAACAGTGTCTCCTGTCATATTCTGAACTGGTCGCATTGTGGATTTGGCCTAAAACATGATTTTGGACAATGTTCATGGAACTCAGCTTAAAACGTACTTTCAGACTCTAAAACCCTTGCCTATTGTAGAGCGCACCTGTCCTTCCAGTGCTGAACGAAAACCAATGATTTTGGACCCTGTTTTCATGCGAAATGGCTAAAAGAAATGTTTCACGTTTGTTACACTCAAACAGTGTCTCCTGTCATATTCTGAACTGGTCGCATTGTGGATTTGGCCTAAAA
Organism: Coregonus clupeaformis; assembly: GCF_020615455.1. Taxonomy (NCBI): domain Eukaryota; kingdom Metazoa; phylum Chordata; class Actinopteri; order Salmoniformes; family Salmonidae; genus Coregonus; species Coregonus clupeaformis. The sequence goes on along the minus strand of NW_025533516.1, from coordinate 975,567 downwards.
CATGATTTTGGACAATGTTCATGGAACTCAGCTTAAAACGTACTTTCAGACTCTAAAACCCTTGCCTATTGTAGAGCGCGCCTGTCCTTCCAGTGCTGAACGAAAACCAATGATTTTGGACCCTGTTTTCATGCGAAATGGCTAAAAGAAATGTTTCACGTTTGTTACACTCAAACAGTGTCTCCTGTCATATTCTGAACTGGTCGCATTGTGGATTTGGCCTAAAACATGATTTTGGACAATGTTCATGGAACTCAGCTTAAAACGTACTTTCAGACTCTAAAACCCTTGCCTATTGTAGAGCGCACCTGTCCTTCCAGTGCTGAACGAAAACCAATGATTTTGGACCCTGTTTTCATGCGAAATGGCTAAAAGAAATGTTTCACGTTTGTTACACTCAAACAGTGTCTCCTGTCATATTCTGAACTGGTCGCATTGTGGATTTGGCCTAAAACATGATTTTGGACAATGTTCATGGAACTCAGCTTAAAACGTACTTTGCAGACTCTAAAACCCTTGCCTATTGTAGATCGCGCCTGTCCTTCCAGTGCTGAACGAAAACCAATGATTTTGGACCCTGTTTTCATTCGAAATGGCTAAAAGAAATGTTTCACGTTTGTTACACTCAAACAGTGTCTCCTGTCATATTCTGAACTGGTCGCATTGTGGATTTGGCCTAAAACATGATTTTGGACAATGTTCATGGAACTCAGCTTAAAACGTACTTTCAGACTCTAAAACCCTTGCCTATTGTAGAGCGCGCCTGTCCTTCCAGTGCTGAACGAAAACCAATGATTTTGGACCCTGTTTTCATGCGAAATGGCTAAAAGAAATGTTTCACGTTTGTTACACTCAAACAGTGTCTCCTGTCATATTCTGAACTGGTCGCATTGTGGATTTGGCCTAAAACATGATTTTGGACAATGTTCATGGAACTCAGCTTAAAACGTACTTTCAGACTCTAAAACCCTTGCCTATTGTAGAGCGCACCTGTCCTTCCAGTGCTGAACGAAAACCAATGATTTTGGACCCTGTTTTCATGCGAAATGGCTAAAAGAAATGTTTCACGTTTGTTACACTCAAACAGTGTCTCCTGTCATATTCTGAACTGGTCGCATTGTGGATTTGGCCTAAAACATGATTTTGGACAATGTTCATGGAACTCAGCTTAAAACGTACTTTCAGACTCTAAAACCCTTGCCTATTGTAGAGCGCACCTGTCCTTCCAGTGCTGAACGAAAACCAATGATTTTGGACCCTGTTTTCATTTGAAATGGCTAAAAGAAATGTTTCACGTTTGTTACACTCAAACAGTGTCTCCTGTCATATTCTGAACTGGTCGCATTGTGGATTTGGCCTAAAACATGATTTTGGACAATGTTCATGGAACTCAGCTTAAAACGTACTTTCAGACTCTAAAACCCTTGCCTATTGTAGAGCGCACCTGTCCTTCCAGTGCTGAACGAAAACCAATGATTTTGGACCCTGTTTTCATTCGAAATGGCTAAAAGAAATGTTTCACGTTTGTTACACTCAAACAGTGTCTCCTGTCATATTCTGAACTGGTCGCATTGTGGATTTGGCCTAAAACATGATTTTGGACAATGTTCATGGAACTCAGCTTAAAACGTACTTTCAGACTCTAAAACCCTTGCCTATTGTAGAGCGCGCCTGTCCTTCCAGTGCTGAACGAAAACCAATGATTTTGGACCCTGTTTTCATGCGAAATGGCTAAAAGAAATGTTTCACGTTTGTTACACTCAAACAGTGTCTCCTGTCATATTCTGAACTGGTCGCATTGTGGATTTGGCCTAAAACATGATTTTGGACAATGTTCATGGAACTCAGCTTAAAACGTACTTTCAGACTCTAAAACCCTTGCCTATTGTAGAGCGCGCCTGTCCTTCCAGTGCTGAACGAAAACCAATGATTTTGGACCCTGTTTTCATGCGAAATGGCTAAAAGAAATGTTTCACGTTTGTTACACTCAAACAGTGTCTCCTGTCATATTCTGAACTGGTCGCATTGTGGATTTGGCCTAAAACATGATTTTGGACAATGTTCATGGAACTCAGCTTAAAACGTACTTTCAGACTCTAAAACCCTTGCCTATTGTAGAGCGCGCCTGTCCTTCCAGTGCTGAACGAAAACCAATGATTTTGGACCCTGTTTTCATGCGAAATGGCTAAAAGAAATGTTTCACGTTTGTTACACTCAAACAGTGTCTCCTGTCATATTCTGAACTGGTCGCATTGTGGATTTGGCCTAAAACATGATTTTGGACAATGTTCATGGAACTCAGCTTAAAACGTACTTTCAGACTCTAAAACCCTTGCCTATTGTAGAGCGCGCCTGTCCTTCCAGTGCTGAACGAAAACCAATGATTTTGGACCCTGTTTTCATTCGAAATGGCTAAAAGAAATGTTTCACGTTTGTTACACTCAAACAGTGTCTCCTGTCATATTCTGAACTGGTCGCATTGTGGATTTGGCCTAAAACATGATTTTGGACAATGTTCATGGAACTCAGCTTAAAACGTACTTTCAGACTCTAAAACCCTTGCCTATTGTAGAGCGCGCCTGTCCTTCCAGTGCTGAACGAAAACCAATGATTTTGGACCCTGTTTTCATTCGAAATGGCTAAAAGAAATGTTTCACGTTTGTTACACTCAAACAGTGTCTCCTGTCATATTCTGAACTGGTCGCATTGTGGATTTGGCCTAAAACATGATTTTGGACAATGTTCATGGAACTCAGCTTAAAACGTACTTTCAGACTCTAAAACCCTTGCCTATTGTAGAGCGCACCTGTCCTTCCAGTGCTGAACGAAAACCAATGATTTTGGACCCTGTTTTCATTTGCAAAATGGCTAAAAGAAATGTTTCACGTTTGTTACACTCAAACAGTGTCTCCTGTCATATTCTGAACTGGTCGCATTGTGGATTTGGCCTAAAACATGATTTTGGACAATGTTCATGGAACTCAGCTTAAAACGTACTTTCAGACTCTAAAACCCTTGCCTATTGTAGAGCGCACCTGTCCTTCCAGTGCTGAACGAAAACCAATGATTTTGGACCCTGTTTTCATGCGAAATGGCTAAAAGAAATGTTTCACGTTTGTTACACTCAAACAGTGTCTCCTGTCATATTCTGAACTGGTCGCATTGTGGATTTGGCCTAAAACATGATTTTGGACAATGTTCATGGAACTCAGCTTAAAACGTACTTTCAGACTCTAAAACCCTTGCCTATTGTAGATCGCGCCTGTCCTTCCAGTGCTGAACGAAAACCAATGATTTTGGACCCTGTTTTCATTTGAAATGGCTAAAAGAAATGTTTCACGTTTGTTACACTCAAACAGTGTCTCCTGTCATATTCTGAACTGGTCGCATTGTGGATTTGGCCTAAAACATGATTTTGGACAATGTTCATGGAACTCAGCTTAAAACGTACTTTCAGACTCTAAAACCCTTGCCTATTGTAGAGCGCACCTGTCCTTCCAGTGCTGAACGAAAACCAATGATTTTGGACCCTGTTTTCATGCGAAATGGCTAAAAGAAATGTTTCACGTTTGTTACACTCAAACAGTGTCTCCTGTCATATGCTGAACTGGTCGCATTGTGGATTTGGCCTAAAACATGATTTTGGACAATGTTCATGGAACTCAGCTTAAAACGTACTTTCAGACTCTAAAACCCTTGCCTATTGTAGAGCGCGCCTGTCCTTCCAGTGCTGAACGAAAACCAATGATTTTGGACCCTGTTTTCATGCGAAATGGCTAAAAGAAATGTTTCACGTTTGTTACACTCAAACAGTGTCTCCTGTCATATTCTGAACTGGTCGCATTGTGGATTTGGCCTAAAACATGATTTTGGACAATGTTCATGGAACTCAGCTTAAAAACGTACTTTCAGACTCTAAAACCCTTGCCTATTGTAGAGCGCACCTGTCCTTCCAGTGCTGAACGAAAACCAATGATTTTGGACCCTGTTTTCATGCGAAATGGCTAAAAGAAATGTTTCACGTTTGTTACACTCAAACAGTGTCTCCTGTCATATTCTGAACTGGTCGCATTGTGGATTTGGCCTAAAACATGATTTTGGACAATGTTCATGGAACTCAGCTTAAAACGTACTTTCAGACTCTAAAACCCTTGCCTATTGTAGAGCGCGCCTGTCCTTCCAGTGCTGAACGAAAACCAATGATTTTGGACCCTGTTTTCATTCGAAATGGCTAAAAGAAATGTTTCACGTTTGTTACACTCAAACAGTGTCTCCTGTCATATTCTGAACTGGTCGCATTGTGGATTTGGCCTAAAACATGATTTTGGACAATGTTCATGGAACTCAGCTTAAAACGTACTTTCAGACTCTAAAACCCTTGCCTATTGTAGAGCGCACCTGTCCTTCCAGTGCTGAACGAAAACCAATGATTTTGGACCCTGTTTTCATTCGAAATGGCTAAAAGAAATGTTTCACGTTTGTTACACTCAAACAGTGTCTCCTGTCATATTCTGAACTGGTCGCATTGTGGATTTGGCCTAAAACATGATTTTGGACAATGTTCATGGAACTCAGCTTAAAACGTACTTTCAGACTCTAAAACCCTTGCCTATTGTAGAGCGCGCCTGTCCTTCCAGTGCTGAACGAAAACCAATGATTTTGGACCCTGTTTTCATGCGAAATGGCTAAAAGAAATGTTTCACGTTTGTTACACTCAAACAGTGTCTCCTGTCATATTCTGAACTGGTCGCATTGTGGATTTGGCCTAAAACATGATTTTGGACAATGTTCATGGAACTCAGCTTAAAACGTACTTTCAGACTCTAAAACCCTTGCCTATTGTAGAGCGCGCCTGTCCTTCCAGTGCTGAACGAAAACCAATGATTTTGGACCCTGTTTTCATGCGAAATGGCTAAAAGAAATGTTTCACGTTTGTTACACTCAAACAGTGTCTCCTGTCATATTCTGAACTGGTCGCATTGTGGATTTGGCCTAAAACATGATTTTGGACAATGTTCATGGAACTCAGCTTAAAACGTACTTTCAGACTCTAAAACCCTTGCCTATTGTAGAGCGCGCCTGTCCTTCCAGTGCTGAACGAAAACCAATGATTTTGGACCCTGTTTTCATGCGAAATGGCTAAAATAAATGTTTCACGTTTGTTACACTCAAACAGTGTCTCCTGTCATATTCTGAACTGGTCGCATTGTGGATTTGGCCTAAAACATGATTTTGGACAATGTTCATGGAACTCAGCTTAAAACGTACTTTCAGACTCTAAAACCCTTGCCTATTGTAGAGCGCACCTGTCCTTCCAGTGCTGAACGAAAACCAATTATTTTGGACCCTGTTTTCATGCGAAATGGCTAAAAGAAATGTTTCACGTTTGTTACACTCAAACAGTGTCTCCTGTCATATGCTGAACTGGTCGCATTGTGGATTTGGCCTAAAACATGATTTTGGACAATGTTCATGGAACTCAGCTTAAAACGTACTTGCAGACTTAAAACCCTTGCCTATTGTAGATCGCGCCTGTCCTTCCAGTGCTGAACGAAAACCAATGATTTTGGACCCTGTTTTCATTCGAAATGGCTAAAAGAAATGTTTCACGTTTGTTACACTCAAACAGTGTCTCCTGTCATATTCTGAACTGGTCGCATTGTGGATTTGGCCTAAAACATGATTTTGGACAATGTTCATGGAACTCAGCTTAAAACGTACTTTCAGACTCTAAAACCCTTGCCTATTGTAGAGCGCACCTGTCCTTCCAGTGCTGAACGAAAACCAATGATTTTGGACCCTGTTTTCATGCGAAATGGCTAAAAGAAATGTTTCACGTTTGTTACACTCAAACAGTGTCTCCTGTCATATTCTGAACTGGTCGCATTGTGGATTTGGCCTAAAACATGATTTTGGACAATGTTCATGGAACTCAGCTTAAAACGTACTTTCAGACTCTAAAACCCTTGCCTATTGTAGAGCGCGCCTGTCCTTCCAGTGCTGAACGAAAACCAATGATTTTGGACCCTGTTTTCATGCGAAATGGCTAAAAGAAATGTTTCACGTTTGTTACACTCAAACAGTGTCTCCTGTCATATTCTGAACTGGTCGCATTGTGGATTTGGCCTAAAACATGATTTTGGACAATGTTCATGGAACTCAGCTTAAAACGTACTTTCAGACTCTAAAACCCTTGCCTATTGTAGAGCGCGCCTGTCCTTCCAGTGCTGAACGAAAACCAATGATTTTGGACCCTGTTTTCATGCGAAATGGCTAAAAGAAATGTTTCACGTTTGTTACACTCAAACAGTGTCTCCTGTCATATTCTGAACTGGTCGCATTGTGGATTTGGCCTAAAACATGATTTTGGACAATGTTCATGGAACTCAGCTTAAAACGTACTTTCAGACTCTAAAACCCTTGCCTATTGTAGAGCGCACCTGTCCTTCCAGTGCTGAACGAAAACCAATGATTTTGGACCCTGTTTTCATTCGAAATGGCTAAAAGAAATGTTTCACGTTTGTTACACTCAAACAGTGTCTCCTGTCATATTCTGAACTGGTCGCATTGTGGATTTGGCCTAAAACATGATTTTGGACAATGTTCATGGAACTCAGCTTAAAACGTACTTTCAGACTCTAAAACCCTTGCCTATTGTAGAGCGCGCCTGTCCTTCCAGTGCTGAACGAAAACCAATGATTTTGGACCCTGTTTTCATTCGAAATGGCTAAAAGAAATGTTTCACGTTTGTTACACTCAAACAGTGTCTCCTGTCATATTCTGAACTGGTCGCATTGTGGATTTGGCCTAAAACATGATTTTGGACAATGTTCATGGAACTCAGCTTAAAACGTACTTTCAGACTCTAAAACCCTTGCCTATTGTAGAGCGCGCCTGTCCTTCCAGTGCTGAACGAAAACCAATGATTTTGGACCCTGTTTTCATGCGAAATGGCTAAAAGAAATGTTTCACGTTTGTTACACTCAAACAGTGTCTCCTGTCATATTCTGAACTGGTCGCATTGTGGATTTGGCCTAAAACATGATTTTGGACAATGTTCATGGAACTCAGCTTAAAACGTACTTTCAGACTCTAAAACCCTTGCCTATTGTAGAGCGCACCTGTCCTTCCAGTGCTGAACGAAAACCAATGATTTTGGACCCTGTTTTCATTCGAAATGGCTAAAAGAAATGTTTCACGTTTGTTACACTCAAACAGTGTCTCCTGTCATATTCTGAACTGGTCGCATTGTGGATTTGGCCTAAAACATGATTTTGGACAATGTTCATGGAACTCAGCTTAAAACGTACTTTCAGACTCTAAAACCCTTGCCTATTGTAGAGCGCGCCTGTCCTTCCAGTGCTGAACGAAAACCAATGATTTTGGACCCTGTTTTCATGCGAAATGGCTAAAAGAAATGTTTCACGTTTGTTACACTCAAACAGTGTCTCCTGTCATATTCTGAACTGGTCGCATTGTGGATTTGGCCTAAAACATGATTTTGGACAATGTTCATGGAACTCAGCTTAAAACGTACTTTCAGACTCTAAAACCCTTGCCTATTGTAGAGCGCGCCTGTCCTTCCAGTGCTGAACGAAAACCAATGATTTTGGACCCTGTTTTCATGCGAAATGGCTAAAAGAAATGTTTCACGTTTGTTACACTCAAACAGTGTCTCCTGTCATATTCTGAACTGGTCGCATTGTGGATTTGGCCTAAAACATGATTTTGGACAATGTTCATGGAACTCAGCTTAAAACGTACTTTCAGACTCTAAAACCCTTGCCTATTGTAGAGCGCGCCTGTCCTTCCAGTGCTGAACGAAAACCAATGATTTTGGACCCTGTTTTCATGCGAAATGGCTAAAAGAAATGTTTCACGTTTGTTACACTCAAACAGTGTCTCCTGTCATATTCTGAACTGGTCGCATTGTGGATTTGGCCTAAAACATGATTTTGGACAATGTTCATGGAACTCAGCTTAAAACGTACTTTCAGACTCTAAAACCCTTGCCTATTGTAGAGCGCACCTGTCCTTCCAGTGCTGAACGAAAACCAATGATTTTGGACCCTGTTTTCATGCGAAATGGCTAAAAGAAATGTTTCACGTTTGTTACACTCAAACAGTGTCTCCTGTCATATTCTGAACTGGTCGCATTGTGGATTTGGCCTAAAACATGATTTTGGACAATGTTCATGGAACTCAGCTTAAAACGTACTTTCAGACTCTAAAACCCTTGCCTATTGTAGAGCGCGCCTGTCCTTCCAGTGCTGAACGAAAACCAATGATTTTGGACCCTGTTTTCATGCGAAATGGCTAAAATAAATGTTTCACGTTTGTTACACTCAAACAGTGTCTCCTGTCATATTCTGAACTGGTCGCATTGTGGATTTGGCCTAAAACATGATTTTGGACAATGTTCATGGAACTCAGCTTAAAACGTACTTTCAGACTCTAAAACCCTTGCCTATTGTAGAGCGCACCTGTCCTTCCAGTGCTGAACGAAAACCAATGATTTTGGACCCTGTTTTCATGCGAAATGGCTAAAAGAAATGTTTCACGTTTGTTACACTCAAACAGTGTCTCCTGTCATATTCTGAACTGGTCGCATTGTGGATTTGGCCTAAAACATGATTTTGGACAATGTTCATGGAACTCAGCTTAAAACGTACTTTCAGACTCTAAAACCCTTGCCAATAGGCCCTTTTCACGTGACGTCAGACAACTTCCGTTCTGCCGCGATGCAGGTTATGTTTACATCGGTGTGCAGCTAGGCAACAGCTAGTAGCACATCATTATGGAGTTCACCCAGTCCCTTTCACATCTGCCACCAATACGACTTAACGGCGTAGAACGACTTGCTGACAAGTGGTCCCTTACTTCAAGATCGGCTTGATAAAGGCTACGGTTCTTCGTTGAAGGTTACCTGTTTGATTATGAAGGTACGTGTTTATCTTTATTTAGCTTAAATTAGCCCTATGCTAGCGAAAGGTTATGAGCTGACGAGTTTCTGTTTTGCAGCCTCTTTTTAATATTACTGCTGTTTGTATCGACCGTAAGATAAGAGTCAGTAATGTATTAATGGCTAATGCTGCGCCCTTTCTCCCAATCACTGTATTGAAACAGTCTCAAGTGTAGTTAACGGTGAGGTGACAGTGAGAGGGCGATGTTACAGGTCCATGAAGAAAAATGAGGAGGCTCTCAAGCTTCTGGGTTTCTCAGATAAACAGTTCTCTAACATTATGATAAGATAGGTTAAGATAGATAAGTTTTCTTTTTGTTGTGTTTTGCTGCGGTTGCAGATTTAATAAGAATGATTCCACAATGTTCCACTGTGGATCAGTTTGTTTCTCAGTCTGAGCTCTGATTTTGTATCATTAAACTTAATACACAACGAAATTCTTACAAACCGATGTGGGTTGTTGGCAATAAAGACTGGGAAAGATTCTGTGATAACTCAAAATGTTCAAATTTTCGATAAGTGTTGGCACTACTTGTCAAAGGTTTCAGAACAGCCAATTTTTCTTAATTAAAAAAGAAATTGGGTTTTGAAAATTGTGTACAGTAGTTTATAATGAAACACAGAAAAAAATGTTTTGTAAGTACAGCACTAATTGTTATGTCTCTATGAACAGGTTACACTAGACTCTGCAGAGGTTCCTGTGGTACTCAATCACATGTCATGTTCCTGCTCTGCTGGGAAAGCACTATGTAATCACATAGTAGCACTTCTTTTCAAAGTGCTCACTATGTTACCATGGGCTTTAAGACAGTGCCATTGCCTCTGTCATGCACCAGCGCACTGCAGACCTGGCACCGGCCTAGGACACAGGTCAGACATTATTTGTTACACTGATGCAGAACTTTGCAGTTTGTATTGACTTTTGACAATGTATTGTTCATCATTATTATATCACAGGGATTGTACCAGAGGCCACCAATGATATGGCGGTGTGTAAACCAGCGGCTAAGAAAAAAACAAGTGTCAGAGCTGGTGTGAAGTGCACACTGTACCGAGCCTATGATGGTGAGTCTGAATGAGCCCCCGCCTGTACTAGAGCACAAAGACTTTAGTGCATTTCTAAAATAATACAAACATAAAAGTGATTATTATTTGTTACTTTTATATAGACTTTCAGGGGATATTTTTTATTTGTATTAGAAGCATGTACGAGACTGGATGAGTGTGGTTGTCTTTTTTAGTGAGAAAAAGATAAGGTGGCATTTAATGAAATCTAAACTTGACATATCTCACTTTCATGCCAGGGCCTATTCCGGATCCTCACGTCATGGCCAGTGCTGAGAAACTGAAAGACATCCGTCCACAACCAGGGATTTGCAAATTGCTGCACGGGCTTGAGGGCCTTAATTTGGTGGACTCTAAATTTGGCCCTGTGCCATTTGGGTCTGTGCTTTCTTACCAGTGCCCTCTAGAATTAAGTAGAGATATTATTAAACACCCTGGTGCCAGTGAGTTTCCTCAGTTGCCTATTGAAGGTTACAACTTTAAATTTCCCATTGATTTTGAGCCCAACTACATACAACAATGTCATTTGGACAGCCTGATTGTGTCAGAGGAGATGTCTGCTGCTATTGAAGCAGAAACAAGAATGCAGTCAGAATGCCAGCTGTGGAGCCAGGTACGCAAACCCCGACTGACAGCCAGCAGATTCCGTGAAATATGCCATGTTCGTGGGGGAGTTGTCTGCCAAGGCTTTGGCAACCCGCATTCTGAGAGGAACTCCTCAGACAGCTGCTATGAGAAGAGGGTTGGATCTGGAACCTGAGATACTGAGGCAATATTCTGATTTTTGTGATGTCTCTCTGAAACAATGCGGGGTCATCATCCACCCTGATTCACCTCACCTTGCAGCCAGCCCCGGATGCTAAAGTCTTCTGCCCAACAGAAGCACCACCATTTGGTCTTGCTGAGGTTAAGAGTTGCGATGTTGAAAATGTTACCCAAGTTAAACACCTGATCACAGTTAAAGGCCAGGCCTGCCTTAAGAAGAGCCACAAATACTACTATCAGGTTCAAGGCCAACTCGCCTTAAGCGGACTTCAGTGGTGTGACTTCATTACAGATACCCGCACTGACTTCACAGTTGAGAGAATCTTTAGGGATGAGGAGATTATCCACTCAATGCGACAGAAGCTTGATCATTTCTATTATAACATCTACATGGATGTCTTCTTAAGTTATAAAACATAAGGCAGAATTTTATGTGTAAATAGTGTTAAGGTAAATGTGGAAGGTGAACCTTTGACATTTTTTTCTTTAACTGCAAATTAACTTGTCATATACTGTATATCTCCTATGTACTGAAACACACATTTTGAAAAGGATTGTGATGTAAATGTCGACATGTTTTTCTTTAACTGCAAATGAACTTAATTGTGTTATATACTGTATATCTATGTATTGAAATACAAATTTGGAAAAGGATTGCGATGTTGTAAATGCTCTTACCAAAATCAAAAAGGATTGGAAGCAGTTGCTTGCAAACATATATTTAATAGTTCCATCAGTGCCATGACACATAAGCACATAACATGGTTAATAGTTGGATATTTTTACAATATATCACATTAGGTTCATTAATAGCTATGAAAAAGTTATTACCCTTAACAAAAACATACAGTATAACATTAGATCAATTAAATTACCAACAAAGTTAATTCATATTTACATTTTTTTGTACATACAATACAGTAATATAAAAGTACTTCTATTTACAGCCCATCTAGCTTACTCAGGAAATATACAACTTCCAGTTGACAAAAACATCAGACTGGTTTGTCTCCTTTAATGTCAAGAGGTCCCTGATAGTTCGACATGAGGCAGCAGATGGCCCACAGCTGATTCACTGAACCCACTGTGGAAAGAGGAACAAGCCCATCCCAGATATGGTACTCCTTCACCCTCCGTATGGCCCTCTCGACTAAAATCCTCAGCCGGGCGATGGCCTGGGTCTTAAGAGTGTCCTCCCTGCTGAGCTGAGGAGATTTTTACGGGAAGATACGGGAATTTCTGTTTGTTGTTTGAACAAAATGGTACACTGCAATAGCATCTTCTCGAAGATTGTGCCATGCTTCGGTGTTGGATGGGATACTGTTGCGATACAGACACCGGGAGAAAAGAAACAGCTAAATTAACATTCAGCTTTGACCAGGAATCAATATTTATCTAGCTATCATGCACAACTGTATTTGAATAGGTGAGTTACTATACATTCATGAATAAACTAACTGCCTAACAAAGGGTTAGATAGCTAGCTAAGTAAACTTGTTACATTACAGCCAGGCAGCAATGTAACGCTACCTTTTAACGTTATCGGTATCTGGTACTAAGTTGTTGTTAGCTAACGTTAGCCCACTTTTAAGTAACTAAGGCAGTGAACAATTATGAATTAACAATAACGTTAGCAAGTTACAAACCATTGCATATACGTAAACATTATTACTCTTAACTTTACTAATTTAACTTAAACGTACCTCAGAAGAGAAGTCTCAGGTTACGGGCGAACGGAAGTGAAGTTAACCTGCTACGCGGAAAGGCGGAAGTTAGATGACGTCATCGTGAAAAGGGCCTATTGTAGAGCGCACCTGTCCTTCCAGTGCTGAATGAAAACAAATTATTTTGGACCCTGTTTTCATTTGAAATGGCTAAAAGAAATGTTTCACGTTTGTTACACTCAAACAGTGTCTCCTGTCATATTCTGAACTGGTCGCATTGTGGATTTGGCCTAAAACATGATTTTGGACAATGTTCATGGAACTCAGCTTAAAACGTACTTTCAGACTCTAAAACCCTTGCCTATTGTAGAGCGCGCCTGTCCTTCCAGTGCTGAACGAAAACCAATGATTTTGGACCCTGTTTTCATGCGAAATGGCTAAAATAAATGTTTCACGTTTGTTACACTCAAACAGTGTCTCCTGTCATATTCTGAACTGGTCGCATTGTGGATTTGGCCTAAAACATGATTTTGGACAATGTTCATGGAACTCAGCTTAAAACGTACTTTCAGACTCTAAAACCCTTGCCTATTGTAGAGCGCGCCTGTCCTTCCAGTGCTGAACGAAAACCAATGATTTTGGACCCTGTTTTCATGCGAAATGGCTAAAATAAATGTTTCACGTTTTTACACTCAAACAGTGTCTCCTGTCATATTCTGAACTGGTCGCATTGTGGATTTGGCCTAAAACATGATTTTGGACAATGTTCATGGAACTCAGCTTAAAACGTACTTGCAGACTCTAAAACCATTGCCTATTGTAGAGCGCGCCTGTCCTTCCAGTGCTGAACGAAAACCAATGATTTTGGACCCTGTTTTCATGCGAAATGGCTAAAAGAAATGTTTCACGTTTGTTACACTCAAACAGTGTCTCCTGTCATATTCTGAACTGGTCGCATTGTGGATTTGGACTAAAACATGATTTTGGACAATGTTCATGGAACTCAGCTTAAAACGTACTTTCAGACTCTAAAACCCTTGCCTATTGTAGAGCGCACCTGTCCTTCCAGTGCTGAATGAAAACAAATTATTTTGGACCCTGTTTTCATTTGAAATGGCTAAAAGAAATGTTTCACGTTTGTTACACTCAAACAGTGTCTCCTGTCATATTCTGAACTGGTCGCATTGTGGATTTGGCCTAAAACATGATTTTGGACAATGTTCATGGAACTCAGCTTAAAACGTACTTTCAGACTCTAAAACCCTTGCCTATTGTAGAGCGCACCTGTCCTTCCAGTGCTGAATGAAAACAAATTATTTTGGACCCTGTTTTCATTTGAAATGGCTAACAGAAATGTTTCACGTTTGTTACACTCAAACAGTGTCTCCTGTCATATTCTGAACTGGTCGCATTGTGGATTTGGCCTAAAACATGATTTTGGACAATGTTCATGGAACTCAGCTTAAAACGTACTTTCAGACTCTAAAACCCTTGCCTATTGTAGAGCGCACCTGTCCTTCCAGTGCTGAATGAAAACAAATTATTTTGGACCCTGTTTTCATTTGAAATGGCTAAAAGAAATGTTTCACGTTTGTTACACTCAAACAGTGTCTCCTGTCATATTCTGAACTGGTCGCATTGTGGATTTGGCCTAAAACATGATTTTGGACAATGTTCATGGAACTCAGCTTAAAACGTACTTTCAGACTCTAAAACCCTTGCCTATTGTAGAGCGCGCCTGTCCTTCCAGTGCTGAACGAAAACCAATGATTTTGGACCCTATTTTCATGCGAAATGGCTAAAATAAATTTTTCACGTTTGTTAAACTCAAACAGTGTCTCCTGTCATATTCTGAACTGGTCGCATTGTGGATTTGGCCTAAAACATGATTTTGGACAATGTTCATGGAACTCAGCATAAAACGTACTTGCAGACTTGAAAACCCTTGCCTATTGTAGATCGCGCCTGTCCTTCCAGTGCTGAACGAAAACCAATGATTTTGGACCCTGTTTTCATTTGAAATGGCTAAAAGAAATGTTTCACGTTTGTTACACTCAAACAGTGTCTCCTGTCATATTCTGAACTGGTCGCATTGTGGATTTGGCCTAAAACATGATTTTGGACAATGTTCATGGAACTCAGCTTAAAACGTACTTTCAGACTCTAAAACCCTTGCCTATTGTAGAGCGCGCCTGTCCTTCCAGTGCTGAACGAAAACCAATGATTTTGGACCCTGTTTTCATGCGAAATGGCTAAAATAAATGTTTCACGTTTGTTACACTCAAACAGTGTCTCCTGTCATATTCTGAACTAGTCGCATTGTGGATTTGGCCTAAAACATGATTTTGGACAATGTTCATGGAACTCAGCATAAAACGTACTTTCAGACTCTAAAACCATTGCCTATTGTAGAGCGCGCCTGTCCTTCCAGTGCTGAACGAAAACCAATGATTTTGGACCCTGTTTTCATGCGAAATGGCTAAAAGAAATGTTTCACGTTTGTTACACTCAAACAGTGTCTCCTGTCATATTCTGAACTGGTCGCATTGTGGATTTGGCCTAAAACATGATTTTGGACAATGTTCATGGAACTCAGCTTAAAACGTACTTTCAGACTCTAAAACCCTTGCCTATTGTAGAGCGCGCCTGTCCTTCCAGTGCTGAACGAAAACCAATGATTTTGGACCCTATTTTCATGCGAAATGGCTAAAATAAATTTTTCACGTTTGTTAAACTCAAACAGTGTCTCCTGTCATATTCTGAACTGGTCGCATTGTGGATTTGGCCTAAAACATGATTTTGGACAATGTTCATGGAACTCAGCTTAAAACGTACTTTCAGACTCTAAAACCCTTGCCTATTGTAGAGCGCACCTGTCCTTCCAGTGCTGAATGAAAACAAATTATTTTGGACCCTGTTTTCATTTGAAATGGCTAAAAGAAATGTTTCACGTTTGTTACACTCAAACAGTGTCTCCTGTCATATTCTGAACTGGTCGCATTGTGGATTTGGCCTAAAACATGATTTTGGACAATGTTCATGGAACTCAGCTTAAAACGTACTTTCAGACTCTAAAACCCTTGCCTATTGTAGAGCGCACCTGTCCTTCCAGTGCTGAATGAAAACAAATTATTTTGGACCCTGTTTTCATGCGAAATGGCTATAAGAAATGTTTCACGTTTGTTACACTCAAACAGTGTCTCCTGTCATATTCTGAACTGGTCGCATTGTGGATTTGGCCTAAAACATGATTTTGGACAATGTTCATGGAAATCAGCTTAAAACGTACTTTCAGACTCTAAAACCCTTGCCTATTGTAGAGCGCGCCTGTCCTTCCAGTGCTGAACGAAAACCAATGATTTTGGACCCTGTTTTCATGCGAAATGGCTAAAATAAATGTTTCACGTTTGTTACACTCAAACAGTGTCTCCTGTCATATTCTGAACTGGTCGCATTGTGGATTTGGCCTAAAACATGATTTTGGACAATGTTCATGGAACTCAGCTTAAAACGTACTTTCAGACTCTAAAACCCTTGCCTATTGTAGAGCGCACCTGTCCTTCCAGTGCTGAATGAATACAAATTATTTTGGACCCTGTTTTCATGCGAAATGGCTAAAAGAAATGTTTCACGTTTGTTACACTCAAACAGTGTCTCCTGTCATATTCTGAACTGGTCGCATTGTGGATTTGGCCTAAAACATGATTTTGGACAATGTTCATGGAACTCAGCATAAAACGTACTTGCAGACTTGAAAACCCTTGCCTATTGTAGATCGCGCCTGTCCTTCCAGTGCTGAACGAAAACCAATGATTTTGGACCCTGTTTTCATTTGAAATGGCTAAAAGAAATGTTTCACGTTTGTTACACTCAAACAGTGTCTCCTGTCATATTCTGAACTGGTCGCATTGTGGATTTGGCCTAAAACATGATTTTGGACAATGTTCATGGAACTCAGCTTAAAACGTACTTTCAGACTCTAAAACCCTTGCCTATTGTAGAGCGCACCTGTCCTTCCAGTGCTGAATGAATACAAATTATTTTGGACCCTGTTTTCATGCGAAATGGCTAAAAGAAATGTTTCACGTTTGTTACACTCAAACAGTGTCTCCTGTCATATTCTGAACTGGTCGCATTGTGGATTTGGCCTAAAACATGATTTTGGACAATGTTCATGGAACTCAGCTTAAAACGTACTTGCAGACTTGAAAACCCTTGCCTATTGTAAATCGCGCCTGTCCTTCCAGTGCTGAACGAAAACCAATGATTTTGGAACCTGTTTTCATTAGAAATGGCTAAAATAAATGTTTCACGTTTGTTACACTCAAACAGTGTCTCCTGTCATATTCTGAACTGGTCGCATTGTGGATTTGGCCTAAAACATGATTTTGGACAATGTTCATGGAACTCAGCTTAAAACGTACTTTCAGACTCTAAAACCCTTGCCTATTGTAGAGCGCGCCTGTCCTTCCAGTGCTGAACGAAAACCAATGATTTTGGACCCTGTTTTCATGCGAAATGGCTAAAATAAATGTTTCACGTTTGTTACACTCAAACAGTGTCTCCTGTCATATTCTGAACTAGTCGCATTGTGGATTTGGCCTAAAACATGATTTTGGACAATGTTCATGGAACTCAGCTTAAAACGTACTTTCAGACTCTAAAACCATTGCCTATTGTAGAGCGCGCCTGTCCTTCCAGTGCTGAACGAAAACCAATGATTTTGGACCCTGTTTTCATGCAAAATGGCTAAAAGAAATGTTTCACGTTTGTTACACTCAAACAGTGTCTCCTGTCATATTCTGAACTGGTCGCATTGTGGATTTGGCCTAAAACATGATTTTGGACAATGTTCATGGAACTCAGCTTAAAACGTACTTTCAGACTCTAAAACCCTTGCCTATTGTAGAGCGCACCTGTCCTTCCAGTGCTGAATGAAAACAAATTATTTTGGACCCTATTTTCATGCGAAATGGCTAAAAGAAATGTTTCACGTTTGTTACACTCAAACAGTGTCTCCTGTCATATTCTGAACTGGTCGCATTGTGGATTTGGCCTAAAACATGATTTTGGACAATGTTCATGGAACTCAGCATAAAACTTACTTGCAGACTTGAAAACCCTTGCCTATTGTAGATCGCGCCTGTCCTTCCAGTGCTGAACGAAAACCAATGATTTTGGACCCTGTTTTCATTTGAAATGGCTAAAAGAAATGTTTCACGTTTGTTACACTCAAACAGTGTCTCCTGTCATATTCTGAACTGGTCGCATTGTGGATTTGGCCTAAAACATGATTTTGGACAATGTTCATGGAACTCAGCTTAAAACGTACTTTCAGACTCTAAAACCCTTGCCTATTGTAGAGCGCGCCTGTCCTTCCAGTGCTGAAGGAAAACCAATGATTTTGGACCCTGTTTTCATGCGAAATGGCTAAAATAAATGTTTCACGTTTGTTACACTCAAACAGTGTCTCCTGTCATATTCTGAACTAGTCGCATTGTGGATTTGGCCTAAAACATGATTTTGGACAATGTTCATGGAACTCAGCTTAAAACGTACTTTCAGACTCTAAAACCATTGCCTATTGTAGAGCGCGCCTGTCCTTCCAGTGCTGAACGAAAACCAATGATTTTGGACCCTGTTTTCATGCGAAATGGCTAAAAGAAATGTTTCACGTTTGTTACACTCAAACAGTGTCTCCTGTCATATTCTGAACTGGTCGCATTGTGGATTTGGCCTAAAACATGATTTTGGACAATGTTCATGGAACTCAGCTTAAAACGTACTTTCAGACTCTAAAACCCTTGCCTATTGTAGAGCGCGCCTGTCCTTCCAGTGCTGAACGAAAACCAATGATTTTGGACCCTATTTTCATGCGAAATGGCTAAAAGAAATGTTTCACGTTTGTTACACTCAAACAGTGTCTCCTGTCATATGCTGAACTGGTCGCATTGTGGATTTGGCCTAAAACATGATTTTGGACAATGTTCATGGAACTCATCTTAAAACGTACTTTCAGACTCTAAAACCCTTGCCTATTGTAGAGCGCACCTGTCCTTCCAGTGCTGAATGAAAACCAATGATTTTGGACCCTGTTTTCATGCGAAATGGCTAAAAGAAATGTTTCACGTTTGTTACACTCAAACAGTGTCTCCTGTCATATGCTGAACTGGTCCCATTGTGGATTTGGCCTAAAACATGATTTTGGACAATGTTCATGGAACTCAGCATAAAACGTGCTTGCAGACTTGAAAACCCTTGCCTATTGTAGATCGCGCCTGTCCTTCCAGTGCTGACCGAAAACCAATGATTTTGGACCCTGTTTTCATTTGAAATGGCTAAAAGAAATGTTTCACGTTTGTTACACTCAAACAGTGTCTCCTGTCATATTCTGAACTGGTCGCATTGTGGATTTGGCCTAAAACATGATTTTGGACAATGTTCATGGAACTCAGCTTAAAACGTACTTTCAGACTCTAAAACCCTTGCCTATTGTAGAGCGCGCCTGTCCTTCCAGTGCTGAATGAAAACAAATGATTTTGGACCCTGTTTTCATGCGAAATAGCTAAAAGAAATGTTTCACGTTTGTTACACTCAAACAGTGTCTCCTGTCATATGCTGAACTGGTCGCATTGTGGATTTGGCCTAAAACATGATTTTGGACAATGTTCATGGAACTCAGCTTAAAACGTACTTGATGACTTGAAAACCCTTGCCTATTGTAGATCGCGCCTGTCCTTCCAGTGCTGAACGAAAACCAATGATTTTGGACCCTGTTTTCATGCGAAATGGCTAAAAGAAATGTTTCACGTTTGTTACACTCAAACAGTGTCTCCTGTCATATTCTGAACTGGTCGCATTGTGGATTTGGCCTAAAACATGATTTTGGACAATGTTCATCGAACTCAGCTTAAAACGTACTTTCAGACTCTAAAACCCTTGCCTATTGTAGAGCGCGCCTGTCCTTCCAGTGCTGAACGAAAACCAATGATTTTGGACCCTGTTTTCATACGAAATGGCTAAAAGAAATGTTTCACATTTGTTACACTCAAACAGTGTCTCCTGTCATATGCTGAACTGGTCGCATTGTGGATTTGGCCTAAAACATGATTTTGGACAATGTTCATAGAACTCAGCTTAAAACGTACTCTCAGATTGAAAACCCTTGCCTATTGTAGAGCGCGCCTGTCCTTCCAGTGCTGAACAAAAACCAATGATTTTGGACCCTGTTTTCATGCGAAATGGCTAAAAGAAATGTTTCACGTTTGTTACACTCAAACAGTGTCTCCTGTCATATGCTGAACTGGTCGCATTGTGGATTTGGCCTAAAACATGATTTTGGACAATGTTTTTGGAACTCAGTTTAAAACATACTTGCAGACTTGAAAACCCTTGCCTATTGTAGATCGCGCCTGTCCTTCCAGTGCTGAACGAAAACCAATGATTTTGGACCCTGTTTTCATTTGAAATGGCTAAAAGAAATGTTTCACGTTTGTTACACTCATACAGTGTCTCCTGTTATTTTCTGAACTGGTCGCATTGTGGATTTGGCCTAAAACATGATTTTGGACAATCTTCATGGAACTCAGCTTACAACGTACTTGCAGACTTGAAAACCCTTGCCTATTGTAGAGCGCGCCTGTCCTTCCAGTGCTGAACGAAAACCAATGATTTTGGACCCTGTTTTCATGCGAAATGGCTAAAAGAAATGTTTCACGTTTGTTACACTCAAACAGTGTCTCCTGTCATATGCTGAACCGGTCGCATTGTGGATTTGGCCTAAAACATGATTTTGGACAATGTTTTTGGAACTCAGCTTAAAACGTGCTTGCAGACTTGAAAACCCTTGCTTAGGAGAGCATAGGCCACTTATTGGGACATTGGTCTATCTAACCACTGAAGGGTGTTTTAAGAGGGTCTACATTCTAAACGTAAGGTGAAGGATATGGGTTTACGAATGCGTTATCGGTAACAGTTTCTAGAGCACCATTGCTTATTAGCCTTGGTTGGAGGGTTGAGCTGGGTTGAGCTGTGGCTGGACACAATAAACACAGTTGAATGCAATGCTGTTGTATAAAGGGTGAAGATGATATGTACTAGTGTTTACACTCAACATAAGGAGTCCTCAGATAGGGAAATGCAAACCCATAACCGAAATACCCCTCACGGACGTCCCTGTCCTATAAGTGTAACAGCTCGGACTGCCCCCATCAAGTCCAGGAGGAAACAGCGACTGGTCGCCGGGGAGATGTTCAGGGACGAGCAAGACTGCTCTCCGGTTACCTCTATGCATCCCCAAATGTTCAAGTTCCCCAAATTGGACTTCGGTATGCCAGTCATGGGTAAGGTTGAACTGGAGCGAGCCCTGATGGACCAATTGTATCTGCACAGTACAAACTCTGCAAACGACACGGGATAGATCACCCTAACCCTCAGGAGCTAACCAGTGATGTTCTCACAGACTACCAGAACCATAGGCTGGCATCCGTTAGCTGGTTTGCTAACGTCATACCATTCGAGTTGGTGCTCTCCGAGAACCATCACGCTGTCCTCATGCAGGCTGTGAATGTCATGGACAGATACATGACCACCTGCGCCGACCTAGGTGAGGACCTGTGTGAGCTGTTGAAGAACATTGGTAACATCCGAGCGGCATGTCTGTCGCTCTCAATCAAGATGCATGCTGTGTTCACTGCGTTCGAGCTAGAGGACTTGAACAAACGCAACGGCTGGGTACACAAGGCATTGGTTATAGAGTCTTCCAGCGACACGGGTAACACCAGGTTTGATGTCTCGATCGTGTCCGATATAAAGGGGATACAAGAGGCTGAGATGCGGATAATTAGCAGGTTGAGAGGGGCCGTGTTCCCCTCAAACGGTGAGAACACAATCAGTATACGGTGCAAGTATCTAATCCTGGAACACCTCAGTGGGCAAACTACCCCTTCCCTGGTACCTACCCAGGTTCTGAACCTACGTGTCACGGCAATATCGGGCAAGCTGTTATTAAAATCGGCATTGGACATCAGGTTGTTATGCTTCAGGAGATGGAAATGTATTGCTGTGTGCTGCATGCTTGGGGTGACGGAGGTGTGCGTTATGACTCCTAAAGATGCGCTCCATGTGAAAGAGAGTTTACTCATGGTCCTGGAAAAGCTGAAGCCTGGAGAGTTCACACATAAGGAGCTGTGTGACCTTACTGAGATATTGACCCAGGGCTGTGTGGTGTGCAGCAGTTTGTTTGTCAACCCTGATGTGTACAGGTCGCTACGTAAGATATCGTCTATGTCATGCTCTGAGTGTAGGAAGAACCTTCTTGTCAGGGGACATAGTGCTTGCGGTGAGACTGGAGACACGAACAGTGAAGGACCCCATGATAATAAAGTTGCGCGTTACTCTGTGTAGTGTACTTACACTTGGACTATACCTGGACTATACCTGGACTAGACTGTATACTGCCTATGTAACCCATGATATGTAACCCATGATATGTAACCCATGATATGTAACCCATGATTTGTAACCCATTTGTATATGCATGTATATTCATGTGACATGACATACAAGAAATGAAATATAACTCAAGATATAACACACAAACGTACAATGTGTCATGTGTCAAACACAAGGGTTTATTATTCAGACAGGCGCAGGTGCACTACACCCATGATGAAATGTATGTATAACCTACACTTCAGAATACAACTACTAACAAAATGTAGCACATCATCCACACATCAGTCATACATAGGTTAGGACACAGGTCATGGTCAAGATTATGGTTTGGTAAAGCAGGCCCCATTGCATCTCCAACAGACAAGCTTTACCTCACTGCAATGTGTTCACCCATACTATAAGCATCAATGTGCACGGCTGCAATACAATCCACCCACCACCCCTGGCAAGGGGTTAATTTGCCGCTTCACCGTAAGTGTTAGGCTTCACCATACGTGTGATGCTTTGCTCCTTGGTTGGATGATCTGCTCCTTTGTTGGACAGTCCTCTCCTTGGTCTGATGGTCTACTCCTTGTTCAGATGGTCCTCTCCTTGGTCTGATGGGTCTCTCCTTGGTCGGATGGTGCTCTCCTTGGGCTGATGGTCCTCTCCTTGGTGGGATGGTAAGGTATAGGTTGAATTGACAGTCCTTTGGTTTTACAATAGCCCCACCCCCAAGGGCCCTAATGTATATAAGGCAACTAAGATTGCCACTACCACACAGTTTACCCAGCTCTACCAGAGTTTCAACCAGAGTTTCATCTGATAGATGGGTCTATACATAGCGCCAGGCTCTGCAGTAGCACTGACTGTGCTTCTAGGCCTAGTTACTACAGGACTGAGCCAAAGTGAAGATATGTTATACTTCACCACATGGACAGGCAACGGGGAGAATCTGATGCCCCACATGAATGCTATCAAGGAACAGGCTGAGGGCTCTCACAAGAACAGACTGGTGTTGGACTCTGGGACAATGGAACACCTTAAAAAGAGCGGTGTTGTGGAAGGCAGTAGAGTTGTCATGGAACTGGATACGGCTGTGTTCACTAAAGCTAAAGAGCAGATAACACTAAAGAATCCCAGACTCGCGGAACAAGTGGACCGGTTGTACGACAATCTACAGGGTGCGTATGAGGAGTTTAGAGGTAACAACTTTTATGCCTCAGCCTCGGACATCCTGCGCTATGTCGCTTTCACTGCGTACTCCGATCAAACTGACTGGTTGGTGTATCACGACGCAGACGTTAGATTCAAACCCTTAGACCATGAGCAGCAGACGAACCTAGGATCTTGTGCGGACATGAAGGTGGCCATGGTAACCTCTACCAAGCGTAAAGATCAATCCCTTGTCGACCAGCTGTCATTTGTGGAACCGAGTTACTTCTACGAACTCACACCCTACGAGTACCCACAATACACCCAGTTCAACTCCGATTTGATCTTCATGCGGAAATCCGCTGCTACACGGTCTGCAGTGGCGATCGGAGCGATGCAGCATAAGACTATAGCTGCAAGCCAAAGATCGATAGTTGAGAGGGTCCTGGGGACTGAAAAATCTACAATGACTTTACATGACGCAATTCGGACAACTCACCCTGATGAGACTAGGTTTGTGCTACCTCCCGAAACCTTTGGGTTACTCTACGGCCAAAGGACCCAGGGCCTACCTGAGTATACTACGGCGAGTCTGAAACGTGCCTACGTGGCAGCTGTAGGCCTCAACCCTTTGGACATGCTACTTTCCAGAGAGATGAATGCCAAGTACACAGCTGCCCGTCCAAGTTCAGAGAATGTACTTGATGGTGAGAGCTACTTCAGAATAGAACCAAGTATCTTTCTTCGTACCCTTGAAATGAAAGGGGATATCACGACTAGGAAGATGTTCCTGTCGGAATCTGCGCTCAACCCGGCTGACGTCGGGGCCGTATCTCGGCAAGACGCTCAAAACTGGTTTGGGGTTTCCCAGGGTGACTGTCCGGATGTGCCTGTGTATAGTATGGCGGAAGAAGCTGCTATCAAGGTGTCAGATTTCACCCCTTTACATTTGAGACCCCCCAGTCCCGAATTACCTGAAGGTCAGATATAGATGGACATGGATTCGCTCTCATTTGGTTCCAAAAGAGAGCCTCACGCTGTAAACCCAGAGACGGAACCCGAAGCTTTCGAGAGAGGCATTGCAGCCTGCGGGATCAACAGCAAGCGTCGATGCAGGGCTGCGTCCCACTGCTCCCTGTATGAGGAGGAGAACTTCTCTACCACGCACAATGGAGAGTTCCTGTTTATAGACAAGTGGCATGTGAAATTTAAAAGAGAAGACGGGTCTCTAAGGATGATAGTCGAATCCACTGTAAACGCCAGGAATGTCATCTCCCGAGTGGTCACCAAGATTCCAGCGGCTCTCGTCAAGGCGTTTGTACAGAAGCGCAAGGCGATTGTGGAAATGGGTCACGTGCAGCTGGAGAAAATTATGGGCAACCCTGAAGTAGAAGTGGCCATGAACTCCATGATGTCCGAAGCTCACAGTGCCATCCCCAGTGATCACGGACGAGCTGTGAAGCGCATGGGCTCTGCGTACGCTCGCATGGCCACAAGTGGCCCTAAGTCGCAACTAGCGGTGAAGGCTTGGGACCTTGGAGCACGAGCCTACGGGGTGTTCACTAACATTGGGGCCCTAGTGTACGGAGACCCCTTGGTAAAGACCTTTGCTGCCTTGGATCTTAGTCAAACCGTGAACGGTTTCATGGCTCACAAATTGGCTCAGTACGCAAAGACCAAGGCTCTAGCTGAGACCTTGGAGCTGTTGGCTAACAACCTGGTCATGAACATGGCCGGTACAGCAGCTAACATTTTCTTCTTTGCTCAGAATGTACGCAGTGTCTCTGATGGACACCACAGTCCTACGGACTACTACTGGTTGACAAGATCCTCGATGCAGATGCTAACCCTAATGTTTGAAAGTCTCAACCCTGCGATGTTACCCATGGTGTCAGTTGACGTTCTAGTGACCCTCATAACACAGGGGGAATACGCGACACACATGACATGGTCCGTAGCTAACAAACTGCCTCTTAGCACTAAAGACATATGGACTTTGGGGGCAACGTCTTTTTTCGGCTCTAGATCGTGGTTGGAATACTATGAGAAGGTGGCCGACTTGGAGCGTGTCAACAGCCAATTTGCAAACTCTCTGGTTGACGCATTGCGCACGGTAAACGTGGTAGTTGGCTTCCCTTTATCTACAGTGATCAACGAGTGGCACAATCAGCACAGTCAGGAATGTGTAGAGATGTCCGTCGAAGTGTGGCCTGTGATGGGGGACTCTACTAAGCACGACCTGTCTCAGGCCGATTTTTCTATGGAGCACGGCGTGCCCCTCAAATAAGTGTACATCGGGAACATCGAAACCCAGCAGATGTGTTACAACCTGGCTGTTATAAACTGCTTACACCTCCAACATTCTGTGTTTCACAGAGCCATGGTGTATTTGGGCCAAAACATCGGCGCTTTGCCTACCAATGAAGAATGTGTATTTTATGATCAAAGTATACCCAACGCCACTGACCCATGTGGTAACTTGGCCACATTTGGAGATGACACAACTGAGAGACAGCGGTTGGTACCAGTGACCACAGAGCACAGCGATCCACTTATGGAACCCCAACTTAGGGCTGTTAGTGTTAATGCGTACTAAGCCAAGATGATTTCACGCCCTGTAGGATGGATGAAGGAATCCCGCAAGTGTACAGCCTTAATGAATGTCAAGGATACACGCTCACCCTTCCTCACAGCCAGAGCTCCGGATGCTAACATCTTCAAAGCACGTAACTGCAGTTGTCTGAGACAGTGTATTACACGCAGGTATATTGCCACGGATAAAGACGAGGATGTCGTCCAACCCTACGTGTTTAGGAAAAGGGGTCCGGAAAGCCAAGAGCTAGTACTGTACGCGAATGCTCCTATTGTGAAGAAACCCAGATGTAAACACCTAAAGGTTGAAGACATCAATCGGTATTACAAGCCGTTGGTAGCTAAGGCCGACATGCCTGCGATTATTGTAGTGGATGGAGGAGGCGTATATAACGGTGCTACAAATGCAGCCAACATTTTCCTTGTATCCCAACATGCTACAGCTGCCACAACGGGAGGCTTAGGTGTTGATACCGTGATCATCGGCAATCCAGAGAAGAGGCTGTCGATAACCATAACGCGAGATGAGAAGAAAAATAAAATCACGGGCAGCGATATTACCCTCGTACCCATATCCATAGAGAGCATCAAGGCTGAAAAATCCTCCGCTAATGCTGTGTTGGAGCAAAGAATGGACCTGCACCTAGGTGCCAAATCCCGTGTGGTGTTGTGTAAGGGGAGTGAGTTCAGCACACTGGAACTGGGACCACTCTCCACCATTATAGTGAAGGCTCTTATGACCCTGACTCTTGTGGTAGCATACTACACTATGGGTGTGGAGGTGAGCGCAACTGTGGAAGTGGACGATATCACCTTAGTCTTACGACCGGCGACTAGCCTGTTGCCTCGCCCTGACTACGTGAAGCGTGCATGCTCTGTGACAGATGACGGACTGTCTTTACATGGAGGAGCGGTGCTTTTCAAGAAGGGGAGCTCAGCCGTGTCTATCGACCCCGACGGAATCATGTTGACTTGCAGTGTTACAGGTGATATGGTTTATCGAAGCACCTACAAGGATCTGAGTACCAAGGAAGGAGAGGAGTTTAATGCCAGGTCTGGAGGGAGAAACTTGATGCGCTGGTTCGCGCAGGTCTGGATGACATGACTGTGACAACACCGAACAGGGTTAGAGTTGTGGCCACCACAGCCCAGCGAACAGTACTCAGGATCGACAATACCACTACAAGTATTCACCAGAGCTTCGGTCAGCAGCGCTCGATTGCAATGGACTTGGTAGTGGATCTTGACGTGACACACTGCAACCTATCTTTGTACGGATCTGGGTCCCCTATGACCTATTGCTGTATGGGTTCGGATTGTTTCCCAATGGGGGTTAGGGATGTAACACACTGTGACATAGTGATGACGGTAGTGACTCCGGATGGATCTAACTATACCACCCAGGTGACCGTTACAGCTAAAGGTTTTGGGATAGTCGCCGTAAAGGGTAGAGAAAGCGGGCGGTATGAAACACCGGAGGGATTGGAACTGCATTCCAGCCTCCACGATGTCAATACCGTTCGAATGGTGCTAAGTGAAGATGTGACTGTGGTGTTCAGAGATCAGTTCTCAGGGATGGAGAGGGTTATACCCGCACACTACGGAGAGGTGTTTCTGAAGAGGACCTACGACGACGAAGACCTGTTGATTCACGGTGTTGAAATGATGACTCCTAGTTGGTAGTAGTAGTCCCAGCAGCAATGGGACCACCCATATGTAAAAATGTATGCATACATGACTGTAAGTCGCTTTGGATAAAAGTGTCTGCTAAATGGCATATTATATTTATTATTATTATATTATTCATGTCTATACAGTGGTAGCCCATGGGTAGTATCCCTTCCTGACGTACATACTGTTTGTATTGTTCCATTGTGGCCGGTCCACACCGCCAATACATAACTGTTACATACTGTCAATAAATGTTATAAACGTCGACCATTGTTCACGTGTCATATTGCATGGTTGACACATTCATTCATACACTAACATACACAAGACCCGTAGGGCCCATTACATAGTGAACACAGTGACCTGACTACCCTCTCCATAGGGTGATATGTCCGTTCGTGGATAATATGTAGTATATACACAGCAGGATAGTATATACATACCACCACACATCCCTACTATATCACCCATTGACATTACAGCAAGAGAGTGTGTGATATACCTCAGCAAACCATGCAGAACCCAGGCAACAGCGAAGCTAGACCTCAGCTCGTCCCAGAAGTTAACATAATACAGGGTGTACCCAAGGTTCTGTACGTATCTGAATGTCACCTGGACATGGACAGCCACAGCGACAGCAACCTCATGGTGCAGCTCGGAGGAATGAATTGGAAGTGTTGAACGACGCTAATGTCATGAAACCCGTCCCTGGGAAGTACGACACATACAAGTGTAACGATTGTAACGTCGTACTGTCCAGGTACAAAAGAGGTGACCCTGGTTTACATCAACATGTGCAGAGTGGAAGAGGACAGTGTCTATACATTAAGGCTAAGTACAGGGGTCGTGAAAAGGAACTTATCATCACACAAGGGAAGCTGCGGTTTCAAAGCGGGGGTCTAGCATTCCCCGATTTCGTGTTGTATGCAACTGATGGGTACGTTGCTATTGCCGGGACCAAACACTGCATTATCTGCGCGTGTCCGTATGGCGAAGATCACTACATCGCATGCACGGAGATGGGCAACCGCATCAAGACAACCCTGAAGCGTATGAAACTGACCATGTGTATCGATAACACTCCTTTGTTCACTACAAAGAGAGGACCCGGTCCTGAGAATGACAGATGGGACGGCTTCGAAATCGACAGCTCCTTAGCGTACTTCGCCCCAGACTTCGGTGTAATGGGAGAGTCTGCCAACATGTACCACCTTCCACAGACGGTTGACACTCACAAATGTTTTCAGTGTAAACTGGAAGTCAAAGACTTTGTGCAGAATGACACCTTACTGGGTGAGCACATCTATCACGTATACGACACAGGAGCCCAATGTCCATACATCGCAGAGAGGTACAAGTATCAGGAACACAAGATACTGCTCATACTGGGGAATGAACGGTGCAGAAAGGGATGGATCGCGTTCCCGGATACTGTCCTCAAGGCCTCTTACGGGCACACTAGAATTGGAGGCCTGAACTGCTGTGTTATCTGCAGTGCCACCACTGTACAGGGAAAGTACCTACCCGTTCATGTACATCACTTTACCTGTGATGAAATGAAAACCTCACTTCGGTTGAAGCTGAGGGATATGAAATTCCTACAATGAAAACTATGAAAGTGTCGTTCAACACCTATCTCTGGCTGTACTAATTAATGTATGGTAGTTTAATTCAAGTATGGGCCTAGTATGGGGCATGCCATTTAATAAAACTACCTTGAATCAACTGTGTGGTTACGTGGTTCTCTTTGGTGGTGTTTGGGTGGCAGAATGCATGAGGTGTACGTTACACTCAGTGGTGTGATGCTGTGTCTTTGGCTACTTACTCTATAAGCATGTAGATTACAGTATGAAAGGGTATTTGGCAAGGGTTGTCCTAGACCCTGTCATCTATGTCTCACTAAGTCTCACTCTCTCAGTGACAGAGCTTGGGTGACTATCTCCCCTGATAATTTCAAACTGTTCATCCTGACTGGTTGGTGAAGAAATACTGAAACCACAGGCTAGCAGGCTTAGATAATTTTCAAAATGAAGAAGGTGCCACATCAGCAGCACACCGGTGATGTTGCTAACCAGGGCAGCAACAGAGCAGACAGAGCATCGTGCGGTGAACCTGGAGTTGATGTGCTGGACACCGAGACCATGCACCTCATGAAATGTCTCCTAGGAGAATGTACGGGAGTTTGGAAACAAAGCCAGCACGAAAGCAAAGCTCTTTCAACAATGAAAAGGGTTGTGGGTCAGGTATTGGAGAGACACAGATGTTCATACAATGGTATGTATTGCTTGTATATGATACCTACTGTATGATACCTACAGCTAACGTTAGGTACACAGGTTCGCTACCAATTGTAACATGGTTCTGGACATTCCAAGGTATGATCAACAGACTTTCATTGGATGACAGAGGGGATGATGTGAAGTTCATCGGTGTAATAGCTACTAGCCTCTTCGAAGACGGGACCGTCAACTGGGGCCGTGTTGCAAGCCTGGCAGCCTTTGGGTATGCGGTGTGTCAGTACTGGACGGAGAAGAGTAGAGAGGACTGTGTGGAGCGAGTGGGAGATGAGATCTCAGCTTACCTGCTGACTGACCAGAGGGACTGGCTGGTGAAACACAACTCATGGGTAAGTTAACTGAAGGCTGCCTAATGGCTGGCGGAGAGACGTTATTCTGATCTAATATGTTATAATGTTGAAATCTGAGTTTCAATTATTTTCCAGGAGGGCTTCGTGGAGTTCTTTGGCGTATCAGAACCGGAGTCCTCCAAATGTGACTCGACATTGAGTAACATACTCATGACCGTTGCTGGAGTAGCCGGTATTGGGGCAATGCTGATGACATTGTTGATCATGTGAAAATATGTGTGATATTCCAGAGACCTGTGTTTTATTACTTTTGCAATACATTTACATTTACATTTACGTCATTTAGCAGACGCTCTTATCCAGAGCGACTTACAGTTAGTGAATACATATCTTTTTATACTGGCCCCCCGTGGGAATCGAACCCACAACCCTGGCGTTGCAAACGCCATGCTCTATCAACTGAGCTACATCCCTGCCGGCCATTCCCTCCCCTACCCTGGACGACGCTGGGCCAATTGTGCGGTTCCAATATTCGGTTCCCATCCTGTAGGTGGTGAGTGTGAGTGTGGAATATGGAAGTGGACTCTTAATGAACCAACCACGAACCAACATATTTTGTACTTGTCTCAATATATAGTATATGTACCACCACAGGAGGGCATGTATTATGCATGGGGTCAAAGTACACAAACGAGGCTGCGTATCAATGTATAGACTTTATTTGTTACAGTACAACCAGTATGGACATTGATTCATAATAAATGATTATACGTGATTGAACCAACATATGTGTTTGTGTTGTGTCTAAGAATGAGTGTCTAATAATGACTGTCAGAGTCAGGGTGGCAGTGCTATGTACCAGCTATGTACCACCACGTGATGGCAGCATACTTGGGTAACAGTATTGATATATAACTGTGCTTAAGGTACACAAGATAAGGATGTGTAGTAAAGCAACGCACGTTATAAATGATTGAACAAACCACAAACCTTGGTTTGTCTCTGTTCAGGCAGGGGCTTACATCCTCTATATTATAACCGTACACGGATGCTTCAGGTATGAGCGGATAATGAGCCATGTGCGGACAATTCAACCTAGAGTGGATACTATAGCCTTGGGGGAAACATTTCAACCTAGAGTGGATACTATAGCCATGGGTGGGGGTTAGACTAATGGACAAGTGCACACCCCTTAGACACTCACACACTCCCAGAGTAGATTTAAAAGGCATTGTGTTCCCAGAGTGTAACCACCAAATACGGAGGCTCTCTACTGAACACCCTAGTAGACATGGACCCACTGAGATCTGTCAGTTTACCCTGTGTCACAGCAACAGCCATGCCTTGTTCACCTGACTGCAAATGCACACATCTGGCCACCATCACTACATTGATGCTACAGTTGATGCGGGATTCGCGGACGTTCACCTACAACCCTGCACTGTTGACACTGAATGTAAACAACAGAGGCAATCGCAGGCTATATGACGTCCTTTGCTTGCTGGAAGGTATTGGGCTTCTGAGAAGAAATGGCAAGCAGTACACACCCATGACACAATGGTATCAGATGCCGACATTTAAAAATGCCAGCGTGAAAAGTACCATGGGGATTATTTACCGGCATGTGCGCACTAACCCAGGGGTGTTCGACATATGGCAATTGGCTGACAAATTCACAATTCAACTTCGCAGGATGTATGACATCTTCAGTGTCCTGAGTGTACTTGGTGCTTTGACAAAACAACCCCAAACAGAGGCCATAGGATGTTACGCAACCGCTACATCTGGGGTGACCCGCCTGAAGTACAGGTTGTCCACAGCGACTCACCACCAGAGGTCTTGTGGATTGACAGTGATGATCCAACATCTGATGCCATCACAGTCATCCAGACGGACTCCCCTCAATTCCTGGCAGTGGAGACCAGCCATACCACTAGCTACTGTTACGACTCTTACAAAAGCAAAGTGCAGTGTATGGACACTATGGACATGGAAGCTGAAGTACAGGTTGTCCACAGCGACTCACCACCAGAGGTCTTGTGGATTGACAGTTATGATCCAACATCTGATGCCATCATAGTCATCCAGACGGACTCCCCTCAATTCCTGGCAGTGGAGTCCAGCCATACCACTAGCTACTGTTACGACTCTTACAAAAGCAAAGTGCAGTGTATGGACACTATGGAAATGGAAGCTGAAGTACAGGTTGTCCACAGCGACTCACCACCAGAGGTCTTGTGGATTGACAGTGATGATCCAACATCTGATGCCATCATAGTCATCCAGACGGACTCCCCTCAATTCCTGGCAGTGGAGTCCAGCCATACCACTAGCTACTGTTACGACTCTTACAAAAGCAAAGTGCAGTGTATGGACACTATGGAAATGGAAGCTGAAGTACAGGTTGTCCACAGCAACTCACCACCAGAGGTCTTGTGGATTGACAGTGATGATCCAACATCTGATGCCATCATAGTCATCCAGACGGACTCCCCTCAATTCCTCGCAGTGGAGTCCAGCCATACCACTAGCTACTGTTACGCTCTTACAAAAGCAAAGTGCAGTGTATGGACACTATGGACATGGAAGCTGAGCGCTTTCACTTGCGCTTTCACTTTGACGACCTATCGATGAACCTCTTTGAAAACACAGATGGCTTTACCAACACAGAGAGCCTACTACAACAGTCCTTACTGTTGTTAGATGGAGAATGTGACAGGCTGCTGGACTGTTTTATTTGACAACGAACCAACCTATAGGTGTCCAACACACTACATACAGGAATATTGTTTATGTCAGTACCAATATGTCTGTCTCTTATCCTCAATATGATCTGTACACTTCCCTACACTTCCCTTTAGGGAGTATATCACACTCTGGGTACAAGTAAATAAAGTATACAGTGGGGGGAAAAAGTATTTAGTCAGCCACCAATTGTGCAAGTTCTCCCACTTAAAAAGATGAGAGAGGCCTGTCATTTTCATCATAGGTACACGTCAACTATGACAGACAAATTGAGAAAAAAAATTCCAGAAAATCACATTGTAGGATTTTTAATGAATTTATTTGCAAATTATGGTGGAAAATAAGTATTTGGTCACCTACAAACAAGCAAGATTTCTGGCTCTCACAGACCTGTAACTTCTTCTTTAAGAGGCTCCTCTGTCCTCCACTCATTACCTGTATTAATGGCACCTGTTTGAACTTGTTATCAGTATAAAAGACACCTGTCCACAACCTCAAACAGTCACACTCCAAACTCCACTATGGCCAAGACCAAAGAGCTGTCAAAGGACACTAGAAACAAAATTGTAGACCTGCACCAGGCTGGGAAGACTGAATCTGCAATAGGTAAGCAGCTTGGTTTGAAGAAATCAACTGTGGGAGCAATTATTAGGAAATGGAAGACAAACAAGACCACTGATAATCTCCCTCGATCTGGGGCTCCACGCAAGATCTCACCCCGTGGGGTCAAAATGATCACAAGAACGGTGAGCAAAAATCCCAGAACCACACGGGGGGACCTAGTGAATGACCTGCAGAGAGCTGGGTCCAAAGTAACAAAGCCTACCATCAGTAACACACTACGCCGCCAGGGACTCAAATCCTGCAGTGCAGACGTGTCCCCCTGCTTAAGCCAGTACATGTCCAGGCCCGTCTGAAGTTTGCTAGAGTGCATTTGGATGATCCAGAAGAGGATTGGGAGAATGATGAAACCAAAATAGAACTTTTTGGTAAAAACTCAACTCATCGTGTTTGGAGGACAAAGAATGCTGAGTTGCATCCAAAGAACACCATACCTACTGTGAAGCATGGGGGTGGAAACATCATGCTTTGGGGCTGTTTTTCTGCAAAGGGACCAGGACGACTGATCCGTGTAAAGGAAAGAATGAATGGGGCCATGTATCGTGAGATTTTGAGTGAAAACCTCCTTCCATCAGCAAGGGCATTGAAGATGAAACGTGGCTGGGTCTTTCAGCATGACAATGATCCCAAACACACCGCCCGGGCAACGAAGGAGTGGCTTCGTAAGAAGCATTTCAAGGTCCTGGAGTGGCCTAGCCAGTCTCCAGATCTCAACCCCATAGAAAATCTTTGGAGGGAGTTGAAAGTCTGTGTTGCCCAGCGACAGCCCCAAAACATCACTGCTCTAGAGGAGATCTGCATGGAGGAATGGGCCAAAATACCAGCAACAGTGTGTGAAAACCTTGTGAAGACTTACAGAAAACGTTTGACCTGTGTCATTGCCAACAAAGGGTATATAACAAAGTATTGAGAAACTTTTGTTATTGACCAAATACTTATTTTCCACCATAATTTGCAAATAAAATCATTAAAAATCCTACAATGTGATTTTCTGGAAAAAAAATCTCAATTTTTCTGTCATAGTTGACGTGTACCTATGATGAAAATTACAGGCCTCTCTCATCTTTTTAAGTGGGAGAACTTGCACAATTGGTGGCTGACTAAATACTTTTTTACCCCACTGTATATATTGATATACAAGGCCTATTCCTGTTGTGCTCTTCCTGTTGTGTGTACCCCGTATTGTATACATGTATCAGTACTGTTACTCAGTATGCTGCTGCCATCATGTGGGTGTCTATAACATTGCCACCCCGGTTGGTTGCCGGTTGATTGTGATAGGATGTGATGTGTACAGGTACAATACAGTACGAAACACGGAACCAGGGACACAGGACAGGGACACAGAGTACATACATATTGTGTGCCACGTGTTTTATTTGTTGTCAAAAGTAGACAATCAGTGCTGTGCTGCCACCATGCCAACCCCATATAGCAATTTATGAATTTATGAGTAAAGAAAGCAGTATTTCACATCACATCACAAGGAGTATACCACAACTAGTATATCACCCCAAGCACAACAAGCAAGCATTTAACACCTGACAATCAAGCCTGTTTGACCCGTCAGCAACGGAAGAGTAAGTGGTTGATTTTATAAAGACCGGTACATGTCATAGAAAAAACCCAACTCTGGCCTGGACTCCAGCGGTAGATTTGGATCCCCCCAGTGGTCACACCTCATTTTTATTCGACGGCAGTCCTTCTGCAAGCAGCTGATGACAGTGGCTCCATCGGGGTGTATGTGGACATATCTCAACCCATTACTCTCACTGAATATGTGTTTGCCCCTGCAGAACAGGACGCCTCTTTGGGTATGTTGGTCCTCCTGTGACATAGGGTACAAGGTACACGGGACCTCGATGAGGTTCTGTACATCCTGGATCGTCATAGGGTTCTTAGTCTCGAAGTAGCCGCGGAGTGCAGTGTGCGGAGAGTGGCACGTCTCTACAATCGCACTATGACATTGACATAAAATGCTCGGGTAAGGACCCTTCGCCGGCGGGCACATCCGGACATGCACGTAATCACAGGTGAGGTTATTCAGCCTCATGGCCAACGTCTCCAGGTCAGACCGGCTGTACGACTGTATCATCAGACGCCACTTGGTGGAGCAAGATTTCTGTGTCCTTCCCGCGTACCATGTACCATGTACCTGCCATGTAGATGGACCCGGAGACCTTTCTCCTCTGTTCAATCTCCAATGAGACATACTTGGTCTCAGTGCTCGCTTGTAAGATTTCCGTGGATCGTGTATAGACAGAGCCCAATCGGCTTGCCCCTAGCCTTGCCCCTAGCCTTGCCCCTAGCCTTGCCTTGTTGTTGGTACAGAGGTAGAATATGAGTGGCTACACACCCAGACTCAGCTACTTTTATTCACAAGACCACCTATCCCTGAACCATTATCCAAAGAGGCTACAGTTATCAGCCCAGCCCATGGCTGGATAAATGTGCAAGAACATAGGACATTGCGTTTTTAAACACTTTATTGTTTGTCTTACAATCACAATCACTTGGAACACATATACTGTATATAATATCCAATGTGATCTCTTCTTATATGTTCAACATGGCAACCTGGGTACATAAGGAGAGGGGCCCAAAATAGTCCAGTATGGCCATTCCCATCTCATCCAGAGCCTTCCATATTTCGCTACAGAAACATATTTCATCTTCGGTTGTAATTGCCAGACCTGGACAGGCTATGCTCCCGAACCTCGACTCGGTTAGATCTCTTACATTCATATATCCGCTCACGCTGAATGTACCTGGTCCGTAGGTCTGCGGTATCTGAAATGTGGGAATGGAACAACCGCAAACATAGGTCAATGTGATACATACACTCACTGTAATGCCCTTGTGTATATGTATGTAAATGGAATAGCATTAATTGTATGTCTTACAGCGCAGACCAGGTATCTGTTCACGCTCTTCGTAAGGTCTATCAGACTCTTGTCGCCTGGTTCAGTGTCGAAAGACAAGTGTTGTAACAGAGGCTTTATGGATTCAACGCCATGCTGTGTAGAGAAGGTCCCATCTATCTGGAAGTATAGGTACGTCGGGGGTGAGAGCTGTGCCATCTGTGCAAGCGACTATAATATCACCCTTTGGGTTAGAGGAGAGATAGAACTGGTTACAGCCACTACAAGTCCACAGCCAACATCTCTTGGTACTGGTTAGTTTTCTTAAGGTCTATATACCCTCTGTTTCATGAGCCATGGGTGGGTGCTGAAACCATGGTTGGATGGTGTAGCAAAGGGACGCACACCCTGGAGCTGCCCAGTGACAGGAGCCACACGCCACACAGAGTGTGATTGTCTCCCTGAACTATCAACACCGGGGGGGTCGGATGAGTTGGACATTGAGAATTGGCCATGGTATATATATATATATATATATAACCATCCACATATATACACCTCACCCTCTCAACCCTTCATATATTCAGCCGCTTGACCACAACTACCACCGAAACTTTATACCTAGCAGCAGAATGGAGAGTTACCTGAAAGACTACGTTATTGGCAGAGGAGCCTACGGAACCGTGTACAAAGTCAAGTGTCGGAGAACTGGAAAGGCGTTTGCCTTGAAATATCACACTCACGGCGTAGAGGATTCATTCGTGAGAGAACTCTCCTGTCTCGCCGCACTAATTGGTCACCCCTATGTGATCCATATGCACGATTGCTTCTTAGACAATGGGAAGATAGCCATGCTCATGCCCTATGTGCCCTACACGGTGAGTGACGTGATTCACAACGGACAAGGTTGGAAAGTGTACGAGCAAGGCCGGTCTCTACAGTCGATCCCGTTGAGTTTCGTGGCTCACTTTTCGGTCCAGGTGGCTACTGCTTTGTCTTACATGCACATACTGAATATAGTGCACCGGGACTTGATTCCTTACAACGTGCTGCTGACAGAAGATCTCACTGTCAAAGTGATGGACATGGGCCTCTCTAGACAATCCTCGAAATGGATGAGTCCAACTGTGGTCACGGAGCCCTACAGGGCCCCGGAATTGTTTGTTGAATGTGACTGTGCAGAGTACACCTGTGCCATAGACATGTGGAGCCTGGGGGTGATGATAGCGGAAGCTATAGAAGGTAGTCTGGTATTCCTAGCACGCGCAAATCGCAGAGAAAAGGTGTCCACGTACCAAATCATTTTAAGGACTCTATGTCCCAAAGACCACCCCCGTGCACCGATCACACCAAGGGACCCTGTCACCTTATTGCCCCACGTTATGGAGTGTGAACTAGTGAAACGGATCGTCTTCAGATTGCTGGCTTTCCGTGACACTGAGAGACTTCTGGCTCACGAGCTGCTGCAGGACACAGAATGGAGCAAGGTTGCTCATATGACCGAGGAAGACAAAGGTATGGTCAGAGGCCAAATTGAGGAGAATTGGAGAACGGACGTGTTAAAGGAAGTGTGAGAGACTAAGCAAAGACAAAGACCAACACCAGGACTGCTTGCTCTGTGTACTTTTATTGTGTACTACATTTCATGATTCATAGATATATACTTGTGATATAAAATTGTGTAGGCATACAATACCAAAGTCCATCTCTCAGGGATGTAGCTCAGTTGGTAGAGCATGGCGTTTGCAACGCCAGGGTTGTGGGTTCAATTCCCACAGGGGGCCAGTTCACTCTTAAGTCACCTGTGAGCGTTCTTTTTAATCTGTACGTCTGTCAATAAAAAGTGTATATAGCGCCCTACAACCTTGGCCTGGTCCATTCGGTAGTACATTCACAAGTACATTCACAATGCCAACATGATCTGGATCTGGACATATAATGTTATATAATGTTATCACTGAATACAGTGTTGTGCTTGCATTCAGGACAGGACAGGTGCAGGACAGGCTACAGCCTCAAATGTACTTGGTTACATGTACGTTATTGTGAATATCACCATTGCCATTGACATGTAAAGGGGGGTCAGGATACTGCGTGTTTGTAGAGTAGACCCCTCAGATGTCCCAGATGTCCCTGCAGACTTCCAGGATCTTTCAAAGTTGTCTATCATCCTCTTCACGTCCCGTAGGTCTGCAGGAGACACACATAGTGAGCTGCATGCAACTACTATTACAGTACTGCCAGTATACAGGTCATTATACACAGAACCCAACCGAAGAAGCAGGCAAACACAAAGCACAACGCACTTTCGCTCACATCGAGCATTTTCACAGATGTTTTCATGTCCTCAACCTCCTTGAGAGCTGGCATCTCCATCATTGGGATTCCGGAGGTCGTTGTCTCCGCTATGGTGGCACGACGTCGAGGTGAGGCAGCAAGCTGGACACTTGTACACGAGCTGTCAGCTTGCCCATGTCGCTGATACATGAAGTAACGGTATTCCCTATCGCCGTATGCGCCAAACGTGTTGTTGACCATGAAACAGCAATGCCCTGGGCTTATCTTTCTGCTCATAGTGTCATTCCACACTTGGCGTAGACTCCACATGTTGTTATCCTGGGGTTCTATATACAACATAGATATTGTAATGACACCATCGAGAGGGCCAATGAACGCAGCCTTCTTACCGTCCACTCTGGCAGTATAGTAGAACATACCGCATGTGTCGGCCTTTGCGCTCAAATAGAAGGTTTCGTGTCCTATCCTGTACTCGCCTTCATCAGTACAGGTGAGGACGCGAATGCTAACTTGGTATCCCACTGGGGTATTGGTCAGCTCGTATATGTGTTCACTACCTTGGACGGCTTTATTGTCTTTATAGAAAGACTGAGTGGGACTGTCCAAGTACCCGGGCAGCCTGACAGGGTTTCCCATTGTACCTACAATGGTGACGGGCTTATGTCTATCATCCGTACGACCTGTCGCCCTCTTCAACACACAACTCTCACAACACTCTAAGGTTATCGCTGCCATGCACAGCATACTCAATGTGATAGGAAAGTACATTGTCATAGGGCGTGGTGCTCTAGACAAGTCTGATACGGCTTGGAGTCCTGTTAATGCTGCTTTCACAGGGAGGGAGCACAGTGCCAGAATGCTGCCTGCAGGAGCTGTTGAGCCCTTTATATACACCCTGGATTCTGACACGTCACACACACACCAAACCTTTCGTCCACCCAATGCTGTGACATCCTACCCAATGGTACCTCTATGGGGTATGATGATGTAGTTAAATACAAACTCACAAGAGAAGAGACTGTGATACCCGATCTCGGCCTACATATCAGACCAATGTTAGTTCAGACGTTCAGACCATGACTGTGATACCCAACCTCGGCTGACGACCTATGGCTGGATGGATGGGATGCTGTCCAATATAGTCAGTAACAAGGAACCCCCAGTGCGAACATAGCGCAATAATAACTGAACACGCGCTGTACACTTGTACTTGGGTTGGGAACACATTGGAGGTATTGGGGTTATTGTGGTTGTGGAGGAACCTGTCCATGACTGCCATTGTAACCACCATACCATGTCTCTATCTTCCATCGAACGCACCGATCTACACTCCACCTCAGGAGGATCATCTCACGACTCACAGCTACAAACGGCTGGTGGAACTGAACATGTAAGGTGTTGTACTGCCGGGGTGTCTCCCCAACACCAGATACGTCACCCCTTCGGGTATGCATTACGATGTGAACGGCGGTACAAGATACAGTGTACCTACGAGGACATTGATACTATCGAGAACACTCTGGACAAGTGTCCTTTTTACGGAATGTTAGACAGGACTATTGTGCATAACATTCTGATCGTATTATTCCTGCCGGGGAGGGGGCCTCCGACCTGGATGCCTAACAACTTTCCATGTTATCTCATGGTCGCATTCACCTCACCGTGGTACCCACGTCTACTCCCCAACTGACCTATCCCAGGAGAAGCATAACGCATGGAGACGACATCTTCACTATACGGATATCTTCACAGTACCACCCGTCACGGTTCCGCCCTGCAGGGCGTAATGTACTCAATGTTCGAACTACGTGCTTATCGCCTGACACATTGTTGGTGTTGGTGGACCCCAAGAAGACCATAAGGGCATCGTTGAAAGATGACGGTCGGTTCAGCTCAGAGGTACTCCAGAGTCCCTACGCTAACCTCACAACTAGCAATGGACCTTTTCAAGATCGAGATCAAGTACTCGTGGTTCCAGTGGATCAATTCGGTGTGTGGTTCTCAAACGTGATGCAGAGTATGGTCTATACACCAAAGCACCTAAAGGTCTTGGCTGCTTACTCAAAAGAGCAATGCAGCGGCCCCTTGGAGATGGTCGCAAGCATCCCAGACTAACTGCGAAGACAGCGGACGAATAAGGGAGTGTACACACTGACAGGGGTGATCGGTGTCCTCATAGACAATCATACTTTTGTTTTCTTGACAAACATATTTCTGACCAGGTTGTGTGTTGATATATGTCTTTGTTATTAAATAAAACCTGTGTGATGTGTATGAACCCCAATAAAGTATTCCCCGATGTATTACATTATAAGGTGCAGTGTGTGTTATGTTCATCGTGTCTAGGAGTACAACATATATGAGGCGGTGCTATTATTATCACCATATAACACTATAAGTAAGGGCTGGGGTTGTGTAACATCATGCCTTCCACACGCAGTAGCTCATCTCTGTGCAGAAAGAGGACCCGAGAAGAGTCATCCGGTACAGGTGCGTGTAACGACTGTGCTCACATAACGATGATAGCCAACCTGAAACGTGAAATCCTCGAACTCAAGAAGTCACTGGATGTGGAGCACGAACAGAGGATTGAGGCTAGCCGTGAGAGAAAGATGTTGGGTGAGGGCCTCGCCAAATGGGAAGGAGAACAAGCAGCAGGAAGAAATGTGGCAATGGTAGGTGAGGCTATGGTAGGAAATACAGCGACTAAAGCTGCCACTGACCGCTTGAGCGATACACACAGGCACACGCTATATGAACTCAAGTTGTGTACAAAGGAACTGGAGGACACAAGAGACGCTCTCCAGGAAGCCTGTGAGGAGCGGGAAGCATTGAGGATCAAGCTGTCAGAGAGCTGCCAGCCTAGCAAGGATGCAGAACCCAAGGAATATGCCGACGGAATGCACAAGACAGAAGACTCACACCCTCACTTAGACTGGGTAGGGAGACATTACCTTGCGGTGTCGCTCCCGGAGGACCACATGTTCAAACCCGGTCAGTCTGTCACACCGGTCGGGGTGTTACAGAAGCTGTTTGAGATCAGGGTAGGCGATAAACTGGCAACGGGGTTCAGTCTGATGGTGTAGAATATGAACATCATGCTATCTCAACTGGAGCCCGAGTGGTACGCCAAA
The DNA here is from genome assembly GCF_020615455.1 of Coregonus clupeaformis. Lineage (NCBI taxonomy): Eukaryota > Metazoa > Chordata > Actinopteri > Salmoniformes > Salmonidae > Coregonus > Coregonus clupeaformis. The sequence goes on along the minus strand of NW_025533516.1, from coordinate 934,012 downwards.
CACTTTGGCTTCTGTAGAGCCTACGTGCATGGCAATAAATACAAATCTACAGACAGGGTAGACACCGAGGACTTTGCGTGGCTGTTGTTCGAGTACGGGGCTCACGCACCATTGATCGAAGTGCTCGCTGGGCTCCAAAATGTTCTAAACAGTACGGGCAAGGGAGGAGTGACTACGGCATCTCTGTACACTAGCAAGCACATGTACAGCTCGTATGTGACACTGTTCAGAGACACGGTGTCAACGGCCTACCAGGGTGTTGTACGCGTACGTCAGAGAGCTCAGAGGGTGCGTAAGGCGCAAGGTGTCGTTTACCTACCTCTTACTGCAGGCTTGGGTGCTGATCAGAGCGACTGTCAAGGAGGTTCCCACTCTGTCAGAAACAGGGTCTTGCGCTCTGTACTGGAAGGGATCGAAGCTCCTCCTCACATCAGCAGCTTGTTGGCAAATGCAGAGATAGACAGTGTCTCGCGAAGACCCCCTTCGCTTAGAGCAGTCGCTCTCTGCGTTCATGAAACTTAGGGGTCTGGAGGGTCAGGACAAAGCGGGAAGGTCTGCTGTTCATCGGAGTGACCAGGAACAACACGTTCCATTTAAGGCCGCTACGTCAAGTCTCCTACCAGGGTCTCTTGAAAACCGGGTGCTGTTCTATTCACCTTGGTCAAAAGATTCACCTGCTCTGTAGCGCTTTACAAGGGAGATATATATCGCTAGAGAGATAGGCACAGAGATATAGTCAACCATACGGACATGAGCGGGTCAACCGTACGACACAGAGATGGGCTAGTGGTGTGCGAGGCTGGCAGCAAAAGACGGTGTCTGGAAGAGGAGGATGAGGAGGACCTGAGAACGAAAGCAATGTTGGCCATGTCTAGATACTGCCAGGATCGTTGGGTGAGGACAATGGTCAAGCTGCACATGTCTCGAGGCGAGCGTATGAAAGTGGCTCTGATGAGCGGAGACGCAGGCTGCGGCAAATCGTACGCCATATCACTGCTGGAGAAGAAGTTGAGGAGCATGAACATCAGCGTGGCTGTGAGCGCTATGACCAACAAGGCCGCGGGAACCCTGATGGAATCCTGCGACCTTGACCACGTCTACACATTCCACAAGTTGATGGGGTTCAAGAAGGAACTGTTGGACGAAAAGCTTTCGCTCTACGAATTTACGCAGCATTACTGCAAAGTGTACTGGAACGTGCTATCTCGTTTCAATACACTGCACCAGGCCCAGTTGCCCCCCGAGCGGGATGATGGGATCAGACGACATTCGTGTAGACAGCTGAGACCGGAGTCTTGTGCCGTGTGTAGTAAAATGCTGGCGCGCCTTAGGATGTCTAAGAACATCGTGGAACTGGCACCCATGGAGGACGCCCCTGCGTTCCTGGGAGTGAACGTGCTGATTGTAGACGAGTACGGTCTGATGAACGTGGAGCTACTCGAGAGGATGTTGTGCTGCCTGGCTCTCTTCTACGGACCCGGTAAGGGTCCTCTCATAGTCTTCTCATAGCGTGTCACAATTGCAGCCCGTGGGGTCCAATCTGCGCATTTGGCAAACGGAGCGATTCGAAGGTCTCCTCTCTTGTTCTACTCCGCTCTTTGTCAACAGGCGACAGTTCAAGGACCCGGGTTACGCTGAGGCCGTGACGTACCTTCAGTTCAACACGGTCACGGAAGAGTCTCTGCGCATTTTCAGGAGCCAGGTGGCTGTCCGCGACGCCGACGTTATGGACCCAGACTACGAGCCTCAGAAGCTGAGGATCTTCCACCAGGACGAACAGCAGCGCCAGCTCCTGAGGAGGAACGTCACCGTGGTCGGCACAGTCAGAAAGAACAAGCCAGAGCTCCCGCCGGCGCTGCTCGCCTCAAAGGACAGGCTCCTCTTCTCCTCCAAGTTCGCCTTCACGCCCACCACCGCTCTAGTGTCCTACCCGCCAAAGAAAAACAAGAACGTCTTACTCCTGAGCACGCTGCACACCGAGGCTCACGTTAGCCGTCGCCAGGACAAGAAGCCTCAAAGGACAAGAAGCCTCAAAGGACAGGCTCCTCTTCTCCTCCAAGTTCGCCTTCACGCCCACCACCGCTCTAGTGTCCTACCTGCCAAAGAAAAACAAGAACGTCTTACTCCTGAGCATGCTTCACACCGAGGCTCACGTTAGCCGTCGCCAGGACAAGAAGCCGGCCATTGTCCTAGACTACAACAGCAACAAGGGAGGTGTGGACAACCTAGACAAGGTGATTGGAACCTACAGCTGCAGGAGGATGACCGCCCGCTGGCCCCTGGTCATCTTCCACAACATCCTTGACGTGTCCTCCTACAACGCTTTTGTCATATGGCGAGAGCTCAACCCTACTTGGATGCCTGGTAAGCGAAACAAGAGGAGGGTGTTCCTCGAGCAGCTGGGAAAGGCACTAGTGACTCCGTTCATACAAAGAAGGGCCCGTCTCCCTCGCACCGAAGCCTCTGTGGCGCTCGTCAAAGCTGTTCAGAGGGCTACGTATCGTGATCAGCCCCAGGATCACGCCCCCGCCACACCGGCCCACGCACCGGCCCAAGCACCCGACCCCGCACAACCCAGTAAGAGGAAGAGGTGTCAGGTCTGCCCCACAAAGAAGGACTGCAAAACACACACTGTGTGCACCAGGTGTAACAAATACATCTGCAAAGGCTGTTCGCACGCATACTGTCCCACATGTTCCAATTGGGCCTTTAGTGAGAGGGGGACTGTTCTACCCGGAGGGCACGGCGTGTGTACAGAATACCAGGACAACGGGAGGGTTATCATCCATACTCAAACAGTACAGCGGTACAGTCCACGGAATGTGGTCGAATAGGGGGGTGTTTTTAAATCGCATACCCAAACTCACACAGTCCACAAGCCGGTGAAGCACAGTCCACAAGCCGGTGAAGCACCCACGGAATGTGGTCGAATAGTGGGGTGTTTTTAAATCGCATACCCAAACTCACACAGTCCACAAGCCGGTGAAGCAGGTATTAATGACTGTACCAATGACAATAGCAAAGACCTCTAATGTAGAATAGACTAAATGATGGCAGGGTGTCAGGATACTATGCTCGCTACTGGGGACCCATGTAGAGAGAAGCAGTTCAACCCTATTGGGGCTGCAGATGCGCAGGTTCTTTGCAACAGGCTGAAGGTGAATTGCTTCAAGGACTAGTCTGTACTCTGTACAGTCACTGGTGAGTTAGGGGCTCCGTGCAAAAACATACCGATAAAAGGCGACGGCAGTTGTTTCTTCAGAGCGGTCAGTGAAGCGGTTTGTGGTACAGATGGGTTTCATAGAACCATTCGAAATGTCGTGGTGCAGCAGCTACAAAGCAATGATGTGATATATACCAGCATGTTGAGAAGTGGCTACCGTTCAGTATCAGAGTACATTATCAAATCACAAATGGCCTCTCTAGGTACTTGGGCTACGGAAGTGGAGATTCAAGCAGCTGCAGATTGTTTGGGTGTAAGCATATGTACATACTACACCGGGAGGTGGCTTATATACAGGTGTATTGGTGTAAAGGTGTCTAGCCAGGGGATCTATTTGGAGAATGTTGGTAACCATTATGAGACAGTTGTTTGCGTCCAGAGGCATCAGATGCTGTCTTGCTATGGGTACTGCAAAGTAGATAGAAGTAGGACCAGTGTTACGCCACCAAGAGACGAGTGTTCAGCCTCAGACTGGTCCGATTTTGAGAGCGCAAGGCTATCACCAAGCTCAAGTTACTACAATGATTGGACGCGTGAGGAACATCACGGATACCCAATAGAGAACAATGGAAATGAACATGACACTCTAGGTGATAATGTGGACGATACCATGCTTCAGGAAGCTGAACCCCATGACCAGTACTTGTCAAACAACAGCCCTGTGGACGACCAAATCTTTTACGGAGCAGATTCATGCGGGAACGGTTGTACGCAACAAACATTCAACCGTTCCGATTCCGACAGGTGCGATTCCGAGATCGATTGGGAAGGAACTATGATGTGTGCATTTGAATACGAAACTCTAGGTGATCACCTGGAGGACACCAGGCTTCAGGAAACAGAACCAGGTGACCAGTACAAGTCAAACAACAGCCCTGTGGACAACCAGCACCTATATGACTCAGATGCATGCAGGAACAGTTTTAGACAACACACATTCAGCCCTCCAGATTCCGACCGGTCCGATTCAGAGACCGATTGGCAAGCAACAATGGCAGGTGACTACAATGATTGGACATGTGAGCACGAACACGACACTCTAAGTGATACCGTGGAAGACACCAGGAGTCAGGAGGCCCCCTCCCCAGTACGGGTCAAACACCAGACGTGGACAGGGACGATGTTTACAAAGAAGCGGTTGACGACTACTACGACGTTGACGATGACGATGTTGAAGATATGGTTCGAGCCGAGGAGGATGCTACAAAACAACAGCAGATACATCTCAAGCTTAAGTGGTCGATATTGAACAGAACGTTGCACTCCTTTCTAGAATGGCTAGGTGCGCGCTGGTGGGGCTCAGTCTCTGCAGATCAGATTAGCTCCTTCATGGGCGGACGTAAGATTCGCTTTGGAGATATTGTTATTGCGGCACACTTTGGTGACATGCCCGGAGGAGTATGTTCGGTTACGGCGAAGACTCACAACGCAGTACTGACATTTCATGTGGCCATCTGTGGAGGCAGTTACATATGTAAGGACTTGGTAGAGGGCGACTTCTCTACGCCCATTGACATTATACGACATCTGTTCGATAAACTGGGTGAAGGGCGCATTCTGCGTAAACATTGGACAATACCTCACAACCCAGACTACTTTTCCGTGACACATATAGTGGGACAAATGTGTTACATGATGAAGGTGCTGAAAGACTCATGGTGGGGAGCGTCATACGGCAACGCAGTATGGTCACCCCATCACCGTGAAGTAGTAGAGCATCTATGAAAGAAAGGACCAATGCACGAGAACCCGGCTGCAGCAATTCATTATATGGACGATGTCAGCGTGGGATACCTGTTTGAGATTGTCACTGCATTTGGGAATAGATTCAAGGTGACGTTCGATACCTTTGGTTTTACAGTTGGGACAAGGGCACGCTTCTCCGATATCGCAGGTGTGCTGTCATACATCAGCAGGATTGACAGAGCCACCTTTGTATCTCGACCCTGTTCCCTGATGCACGCGGACCAGAGCTTAGGGGATGTAGATTACATTGCCAATCCACAGCGTGTCGTACACTCACCGAGCAACCTGTAATGTATTGCAACTATAGGTGCTTAGCATATGTGATGAGTGGTGTATCCCTGTTGTACTATGTAATGTACATTGTAATGTAAGCCTCCTTGTGTTGTAATACATGTCTATGGACATCTGTGAATAAATACAAAATACTTCTAAAACTAAGAATGTCCATTCACGTTTATTGAAATAGTACATTGGACCCTTCAGTCTGACAATATCCATACACAAACAGTCACTTTGCACAATATACAATCTGGAACATAAACATACATAATCATACAATGGGTCATCAAAGGAATAAACAGGGCTTCTCCTTAGTCATCTTCCTCAATTGGCAAGTAGGCGTCCTCATACTCTCCTTCGTCATCGGCCATGTACTTGGGAGACAGAAGAGTAATCACATTACCGATAGTCCATACACACAGTCAATGTGCCATCACATTATACATTTCAATATCTACCATGTCATCCTCTGCATTGTTACCCTGGTGAAGAGGAGGCAACGCTGGTTGAGGGTGAGGTTGTGCATGGTTGAGGACCTCGGGGTGCAACAGGGGATGCAGTTGGTGTAACTCAGGATGTTGAGGTTCCTCTCTGTCAGAGGTTAGTATGTAATCGCTCTCCTAAGATGTATATTGTATGGAAAGAAATAGCAAAGTAGAATTTGCAAATGGTCATGGTATGTACAACAGTGCATGCAATATGATCAGCAAAGTCATCCACAATATATCTGAGTACCTACGGAACGGCTCAGTAGTACGGTAGACACCTGTGGAGTGGAGAGTAATGTCAGAAAGCATACCAAGTACTTAGGAGTATCATCTCGTATACAAGCATAGTGCGTAACCTAGGGTGTAATGACTTTATCCTACCGGGCTGAGCTCGCTGTTGTCGGTTTCTATACCACTCTCCTCAGACATCATGCAGTCTGTGATATGAACAATGGGTTGAGTGAACGATATACAGGTGTATACCCATCGGATATAGTAACCCAAGATTAGTACCGAAATGTTCATTTCGCTCAATAACTTTACGAGTAGGTACTACTTACGATGCGTGTAGCATACTATATCCGATGCACATGAAACATATAGCAAACATATTAGGGACTATGGCGTATGTGAAGACAAGCAACTTCGATTCACTCCATTTCTGTAGGCAAAGAGTCAGAATGGAAAACAACTATGGCAACTGGCCTCTATTGAACAACACATGGGCGTCATTTGTAGGCTGGATGCAAGACCGATGTTGGTGGGGATCCGTATCTCAACAACAGATTATGTCTCTGATGAACAGACCTGAGGTTAATGTAGGAGCCATTGTAATGGCAGGATACTTTGGTGCAATGCCTGGAGGAGTGTGTTCAGGTATGGTGAAATATGATGAGAATACCGTGATCACATTTGGTGTATACCTCACAAGAGGACATTACAGATGCTCTGATTTTGTACAATTCCAATATAAAAACCCTGTTAGAATGATACAAGATCTGATTGCAGAAGTCCCACAGGGGTACTTGATGGCTAGACCGGGAGACATTCCGGAACCTCCGAACCTGGGTTCCTGCTGCAAACGCGTAGTGGAAGACATGCGTGACATGATACAGTCCCTGAAAGGTGCATGGTGGAGACTTTCACCTGGCAGTTCCCCAGGGTCATGCGAGCACATAGAAGTGATGAAGGATCTAGAAAAGATGGAAGAGGAATACCAAAATCCGGCTGCCTCAATCTGTTATATGGATGAAGAGCGTCCTGGCTACCTCTTTGAAATTGTAACAGCAAAAGACAAAATATATAAGGTAACCTTTGATAGGTTGGGGTTTACTTGTGACCTCTTCCCCACCATGAGAGGTTTGCTGCACTACATGACAAGGTTTGAAAAAGTGACATTCGTAACCAGGCCCTTTCCTACGATGCAAGAGCTCTGCAGGAGCACAATGGAAAGGGCTGAGTATATCGAGGGTGACATGCCACCTCAGCTACAACGCTTCATAAAAGCAAGCCCTTATGAACGTGAACAGAGATGGAGGAAACCGTAGAATGCTATTCGTAGCACATCTCAACAGAAGTATTCATGCCCGTAGTACTAATGATGTGTGTATCAAGTAGCATGTGGCAACCAGCAAAGGACCTCTGATGAGCATTACACATATACAGAACTAGGGTGTGTGACTATGGCAAGCAATGTTGACTCGCTCCGTGGCCGTAAAAAAACCGCAAGCCTGTTCCTTACTGTACCGGAAATTATGGAAACTGCCATATATTGGATACAACATGGTCGTCATTTTCAATGCTGCAGCAATCTGTCGTATGGATGACAACAGTCCTGGATACCTGTTTGAAATTGTAACGTCAAAAGGACATATATACTCTGTTACGTTTGACACGTCTGGGTTTGAGTTTGGGTACGAGTTAAAGGCATCTACCATTAGAGATGTTCTGGTATACATGACAATGGTTAAAAACGTTACCTTTGTGACAAGACCCTTGCCTGCGATGCAATAGGTCCAAAGGAGCGGGATGTGCAATGATGAACATGTGTCAGCCTGTATAAGTTTAATTGAAGTGTACCGTGTGACCTGTTATGTCCTGGCATAAATAAATACATAAATGACCATCCGTGTGGTGATGCTTGACTCTTTATTCACACACTGTACATTAATATTCACCTGTCCTCACCCATACCACGTCTACCAATCCTATGTAACGGTACGGGATTATTCAACATATCATTTCGAATATACTTGGATATATCATCAACAACACATGGGTGGTCAGCTTGGTGATGGCAATATCTGTTTGCAAACCTATATACCTGGCTGCAGAGTATGTAGTCACAGAGATGTACGAACATCAGATAGACAGTCTCATCACATGTCATTGACAATAGTATACACCACGATCCTTTGTTCACATACAACATTGAAAGGATGTTACAGCCCAGGTCGGATGTGGTCGTGGTGGTTGGAAAGATGGGGTGTCCCTCCCACTCTACACACACAGAACCAGAAAGCATATCACTCCGTCTGTGACCTAGCTATGTGACCGAGCTAGGGTCATAAGATCTGAACCCATAGCCCTAACATTGGTCTGATAATTCAGCCGAGCTTGGGTATCACAGTCACGGTGATGTGTGCCCATGGACCTAACATCGGTCTGATAATTCAGCCTAGGTTGGGTACACAACTGGGGATTGATGAAGCAGCAATAGGTGGGTATCACAGCCCGGTCAGATTAACTATTGCAGATGGAGCTATTGCTACTGCTGAATACTTTGGTGACCTGGTTGGAGGAATGTGTTACGGCATGGCCAATACCAGATATAATCATGGGGAGCAGTCCATTTGCCAAGTACTGACAGAGCGTGTAGTAGAACACACGTCGATACACATTACACATTAGCGAAATACTGGTTAGTTACCATGGCTTATGTCGATGCAAGCATGTTCGATGAACTCCGTTCCTGTCCCCAAAGCGGCGGATATGAAGAGAAGTATGGCAACTGGCATCTATTGAACCGATCATGGTCTTTATTTCTACACTGGATGAGCGAACGATGTTGGTGGGGCCCCGTAACTGAAAAAACTATTACGTCTGTCCTGAAAAGACCTGAGGTTAAGGCTGGAGCTATTGTCATCGCTGATTACTCTGGTCGCATGCTCGGAGGACTTTGTTCCGGTATGGTGAAAACAGATGACAATACCATCACCGCATTTGCTATATACCTCTCACGAGGACATTACAAATGCACCAGGTTCGTAGACATGGACTATATCAATCCCATTGAAATGATACATGATCTGATTTTGGAAGTCAAAGACGGGTACCTCATGACTAGACCGAGAGACATACCTGATGGCCCACACAGGTTTTCTTCCACACGTGTAGTGGAAGAGATGCGTGACATGATACAGGTACTAAAAGGTGCATGGTGGGGACTGTAACTTGGCAGTCATGTAAGGTCATGCGAGCACATTGAAGCGATAGAGGATCTACAAAAGATGGAAGAGGAATACCGAAATCTAGCCACAGCAATCTGTCATATGGGTGAATGCAGTCCTGGATACCTCTTCGACTTTGTAACCTCAAAAAGAAAACGATACAAGGTAACCTTAGACGAATCTGGGTTTACTATTGGGACCGGTGAACCCTTCTCCTCCACGAAAGAGTTGCTTCACTACATGACCACGGTTAAACAAGTGACATTCGTGACCTGTTCCTACAATGCAAGAACTCTACAGGAGCAGGATGGAGAATGAGACTTACATCGACGCCTCATTATCTCAAACACCTAATACAGCCCATTTGCAAGTGAACAGAGATGGAGGATGCTCAGACGCTCAGAAGGACATCACCAGCACCTCTCAATGCCTATATAGATCCTAGTCATAGAGTTATATTTGTAGAGGTATATGTTGGAGGTATATGTGTTGGCTTGTACACGTGTTTCAATATCCCATGTGTATGACTCCATGTGTATGACTTGCCATCAATAAACAACAGTGCATAACCATCCATTTCATGTGTTTTATTTATACACACACAAAAAAAAACACATTACATATACCATTCACTTGCCAGCCTGCCCATTTCACCCATAGTAGAAGGTACACCAATCGTTTAACGTCATATGCTTATTGAACATAAACTTCAACGGAGTTCTCCTGATTGTCACGATCGTCAGGGGGAGACCAAGGCACAGCGTTGAAAGCGAACATATTTATTATTATACTGATCACACGATCAAAACAACAGACGATAACGTGATGTCTACGGTTTAACACAAAACCAAATAAGAACAAGAAACCACAAAACACAAAGTGAAAGACAGACAGTTAAATATGGCTCCCAATCAGAGACAACCAGCTGACACTCGTTGCCTCTGATTGGGAGTCACTCAGGCCAACATAGAAATACAAACATAGAATTACACACCCTGGCTCAACATAACAGTGTCCCCAGAGCCAGGGCGTGACAGTACCCCCCCCTAAAGGCGCGGACTCCGACCGCGCCAACTAAATACCACAGGGAGGGACCGGGTGGGCACTCCGCCTTGGCGGCGGATCCGGCTCGGGCCTGATCCCCACTCCCTCTCCAACCCCCCAAAGTACCCCTGGTCCGGTCTGGCCCCGCTGGCCGGAGCTGGACTGCACACTGATGGAGCGGATTGCTCTAGCTCCGGCGTAACGCATCTGACCGGTGCCGACCAGGCACCAGTGGAACAGGCACGGGCCGTGCCGGGACCGACGACGCACACCACTGGCTTGGTGTGGGGAACAGGCACGGGCCGTGCTGGACTGACGACGCACACCACTGGCTTGGTGTGGGGAGCAGGAGCGGGCCGGACAGGGCTGACGATACGCACCACAGACTTGGTGCGGGGAGCAGGAATGGGCCGGACTGGGCTGGCGACGCGCACCACAGACTTGGTGCGGAGAGCAGGAACGGGCCGGACTGGGCTGGCGACGCGCACCACAGACTTGGTGCGGAGAGCAGGAATGGGCCAGACTGGGCTGGCGACGCGCACCACAGACTTGGTGCGGAGAGCAGGAACGGGCCGGACTGGGCTGGCGACGCGCACCACAGACTTGGTGCGGAGAGCAGGAACGGGCCGGACAGGGCTGACGAAACGCACCACAGACTTGGTGCGGGGAGCAGGAATGGGCCGGGCCGAGCTGGCGATGCGCACCGTAGACTTTGTGCGAGTGGCAGGAACAGGCCGGACCGTACTGGGAACACACACCACTGGCCCTACGTGGGGATCAGGAAAAGGGCCGGACCGGACTTGCAACACACGCCAGTACCTCTCGCCGTGCCTCTACATCTTCCACCCCCTCTTCGACCAGTGGCCCCCGTAACCTGGCGGCCTCCTCTGCCAATCCGCTGGGCCGCTCTGCCGCGGTCTCCTGCTGGCCCGTCGTCCACGGCGTTAGCCCCCCCCTAAAAAATTTCTGGGGGTCTCTCCTCCCCGTGGGCCAGGCCTCTATCGTTCTCGCCCAACTCTCGCTCTTCTGTCTCCAACTCCCGCTATTCAGCTCCTCAATGGGCTTGACCCAGTCGAAGCTCTTCCTCAACTGTTCCCAAGTCCACCCTCTCTGCTCCTCACTAGGCTTGACCCAGTCGAGGTTGCCACGGAGATCTGCTAGCGATGGCTCCTGGACACGCTGCTTGGTCCGGTTTTGGTGGTTTCTTCTGTCACGATCGTCAGGGAGAGACCAAGGCGCAGCGTTGAAAGCGAACATATTTATTATTATACTGATCACACGATCAAAACAACAGACGATAAAGTGATGTCTACGGTTTAACACAAAACCAAATAAGAACAAGAAACCACAAAACACAAAGTGAAAGACAGACAGTTAAATATGGCTCCCAATCAGAGACAACCAGCTGACACTCGTTGCCTCTGATTGGGAGTCACTCAGGCCAACATAGAAATACAAACATAGAATTACACACCCTGGCTCAACATAACAGTGTCCCCAGAGCCAGGGCGTGACACTGATGACCACGTCTGTGCTCAACTGTGAGATGTTTGCAATACTCTCTATTTGGTCATCGTCCGCAGGCCGCAAGCCATTGATGAGTGTTCCGTAGATGGCAGAGATAGTTGATCCGTATATTATGGTTAGGGACATACACCCGGTTATTTCACCTATGTTCCCAGAGGGGCTCTCGACCCTGATGTGAGGCGTACGGCTGTCTACTATGGCCATGTTATCAGCGTACTCGCTCATGGTATGGTACAGGGATGCGATGTATTTCATCGCCGCGTATGATATTGAAATGTCTCCCCTGTATATGTTTCTAGTAGGGAAAGATGTACATTTGAGCTCTCGCAATGAACGGTCCGTTGCCATCTCCTGAGTGACACGTGTTAGAATGTCAAGGTTGTCAAGGGAAGCAGATCTCAAGAGTGCTAGGAGATTTCTGAGAGCCACATAGTCATTGTCAGCGCTGGGTTGGTGGGAAGGTATACACACGTAACTGTCCGCACACCGAGGGAAAGAGAATGATGGAAGTCCACCTTGGCAGGCGACACCGATCTCAGAACACAGGTCGCAGGTGAACTGCCCTCGGGTAAAGCCAACGAGGACATCGAGAGCCCCTCTTGCTCTGTCCGAGGTCCAGAGGCTGTTTGACATCATGGACGCCAAGACATTGACGAGAGCCTGCCTGTTTTCTTCATCGTACATAAATGGGTTGCGTGTAAAAGGTACTGCGTCGGTGCCGGCTATCTTCATACAGGATCCACAGTCAATGTCCACCTGCCACTTGGAGGAAAGCTTACACGGATTGTTCGTCAGGACCCTTGTCTTGTTATCGTTGAGTACGGTGAACTTGACTGGTATTCTTTCCAAGGTGCCTTGCTTGTACGCTGTAACGCTCATGTTGTCAATTGTGAACAGGGTGCTGCAGTCTCCGAAGGGTATGAGGCCGTTCAGGTCGATTCTGAATGTAGCAGGCTGATGGGCCTGACTGACCCTGGTCATGGTGTGGGAGAAAACATACTCCTTCTGACTGAAAGACATTCTTAATCGGGTGTAAGCGGGGTTTGAAGGGGGGGAATACACCGTGTCCAGTGTTTGATTGACGCGTATCTATGGATTCATATATATGGTGATTTTCATCTCAGTCAACGTTCAGCAGAGGGTTGCTTGGGGCAATGTGGAGGAGAGCGAGGATCAAGAGAGCCAGCGTTTTTCGTTGACACACTGTCCTATCTTTCTCCTCTTGTCTTGGCCGTAGACGTGCTGGATAAGCTTGCGGGCCGGTACGTTGTTTGCAAACAGGTCCCTGTAGAAGTTTTTACAGCCTGCGCAATGATATGTAACCTCTCTGTAATCTACGGGAGGACGCGTCCTCTTGCCGAGCTTGGCTCGGATGGGTATGAGCCACTTCTTCTCCCTGAAGGTCTCGATCCACGTGCTCATGAGGGTGGCGTCGGCACAGGAGTAGGGCATGATGCAAAGATCCGACCCGGGGTACATAGGGGCCGCTGAGCTGAACGCTTCGGGAGTGTGCACATGCAACACTAGTACGGTCTGATACAGAAGACCGGCCAGGTCAACTAGAGTCCTCTCGCACAGCTCGCTTCTCGCTATGGACAGGCTCCCGGTAGAGGAGTCAATCCCCGCATCTGTCAGCATGACAGTCGGCACGGAAAGCGAGATGAAGGTGTCCGAGCAGGGACGAGGCAAAGAGTCGTCGTTTCTGAGGGAATCTACGCCTTCAGACATGGCTTCGGTGAGCCTTTTCCCGAGCAAAGCGCTTAGGTTCCTGTAGACGTCTCGGGGCTGTAGGGACATGTCCTCGGTGATCACCTTGAGGCCTGTCTCGAGTTTCTCACCCGGCAGATGAGCCACTGTCTCCCTGTTTATCCTTAGGTGTTCCAACTTCCGAGTCCCGCAGGCTGGTATCATGTGTTCGGGGCAGTTGTTCATTACGGTGTTGAAAGTCACGGTGCCCCTCTTCAACCTCTCTCTGATAGAGGTGACGGAGGTGAGCAGGTGCTCCTTACAATCATCCAGGCTTTGGGCACCCAGAGCAGAGCTGTACATGTAGCGAGGCAAGCAGTAGTCTATAATGCAGTGAGCCACAAGCTTCCCGGAGCGGTTGACCAAGGTACAGTCTGAGTAGTGAGCTATCAACACCCTAGAGTTGGCGAAACATTTGTTGAAAGGCACCCTGTGTTAGCCTGGAGGTTCAACGGGTATCTGTAGAAAGTGGCTTCGCATGGGTTGCACTTGTGATACTCGATGCACTCGACGGGCTTGACGGAGAGTCCCGTGATCTGCTGTAGCCACGTCTTTACAGTTTCTACGTAGGTGGTTTTCACGCTGGAGTTGGCCACTTTAAAGCGATCCAGCGTTTGTTGACTAAAGCGCTTGTTCTTTGAGGATTTGATGAGAGTGCTCCAAGGAAAGAACCCCGCTCCCATCTTGGACGCAATGAGCTCAGAAGCTTTGCACGTGAGCAAGTCTCTGAGGATGGCTTGCTTGCTAGAGAACATGTGGTTCATGCAGTATTTCCAGTCCTTATACAGCGTTCTCACTTTTACGGTATCGACCGAGTCAGACCCGGAGCCGCCAGCAGGAACTAGTGTCGTGGAGACCCCAGAGAAACCAGAGTCCAGCTTCAAGGTTATAACATCCTCCACTCTGTAGGGGATGGGAAAGGAGCTAGCTCGATGCAGCTCTAACCACCGGCCGATATCGTCAATGAGGGGTTCCCGCTCCAGGTACAAGATGACATCGCCGGGCTTGAGCTTGTGCCAGGGAGAGGTGGAGAAGCAGGAGACATTGTCAGTCTCCAGTTTGATGCAGTCTCCCCTCATTACGCACGCTATGAAGGTGTCCGTCACTGCAGAATCGCAAGGGGACCGCATGCTTTTGAAGGCCGACAGGCCCCTAACTTTCACGGAGACAGAGGACAGATCCCCCTTGTCGTCTAGGCTGTGAGTGAGAGCCACATAGGTCTTCTTAGCTACGTGGCAGTATATGGAGCAACTGTTTTCATATTCCAGCTTGACTCGCCTGTGTTTTACGAAGGGTCCCGTTACGTCCGTGTATTCTTCAGACCCAGGGACTCTGGCAGCGTAGACGGGATAGCCTTCCTTGGTGAATGTTCCTCTCGGGTCTCTGACTACATTTTGGTGTGTGTTACCTCGGCCTATCACGTACATCCTCTGGAGAGTGTCCTCCACCAAGGCGGTGTGCACGTAGTCCAGAAAGGTAGGCACCTGCTCGCCAGCCCGTTTAATCACCCAAAGCCGTCCAAGCCTTACACGCGAAGCTCTCGAGGAGTTTGTTTTCACTATCCCGACCGGGCGCGTTGTCTCTGCACACGACGGCTCGGTCGGGCACGTCACTCTCAGGAAGGTCTCCGGGTCCGTATCCAGCTGAGACCATGACGCTGTCGGTGTCTCCGTATACAACGGGGCAGCGGTGCTTGTAAAAGGTAGCCACGCAGCTGTTTACCACGGCAATCTGTTGCCTGCCATGGCCAGATATGAGAGGCCCGCATGGGTGAGGAGCAGTTCCGTAGAAGGAGTTGGCCAGGACTTTACACTCTCCCTCCTGCATCTTGTAGTAGGCCCGCTCGGCCTCACTGATGTCAGGGTTCTTGAGTTTCCTCTTGAACTCGGTTCGCTGGTTGAGGTAGTACTCCACCGAGGAAGCGAATACGGCCGGCGCACGTACAAAACATCCTTGGGTCTGGTCATATTTGAGAATGAGCGACGCGTACTCAAACCCCTCAGCTTCCCAGTTGTAACAAATCCAACCAGATAGATCATGGGGGAAGTTCACGGGAGGCCAAGGGATGGTGGTCTCAGGTGAGATGTTGAGAGCGCACATGATGGACGGGTACATACTCGAGAAGTCAAACGAAAGCTCCAGTCCCATGCCGGGACCGGAATAGTGTAGGCCCGTGAGAGGATCGCACACAGCTCCCCCCTTCCACTTCTCGCTATCACCGTTGTCAGAGTGGAGCCTCGGGTCCCATCTCAAGCGGCTGTTTAATTCCCAATGGTCCGGCTTTCACTCTGAGAGTATTGAGTGTAAATTTAAGCTGAGGGAGCTGAACCGAGTGAATGCTCTGCACGAATCCGCCAAACATATCCCCTCGCCCGTGCACCACGACGTCTATATTGAGAGTGGTCCTACATTGATGGAACAGATTTGATACGGGGCTGAAGACTTTAGCCAGCCTGGCGCACAACTGCGAGTCGACCAAGTTGTAGACTAGCACAGCAAAGAGACTCTTTCCCCCCATCCTGATCATCTCGTCCATTTGACAGTAACTGACGTCTGCCAGCTTGCAAAGCTTTCTGGTGTCCTTCGGAGGCTTTCTTTGCAGCGCCCTGGCTTTTGCGACGACAAAGGGCGCCACGTCGTTCAACTTCATACTGGTGCACTGAAACTTGATCTCTCTAGTCCCAGCCATCCTGTACAGATCGATGATGTTCATACCGCAGCTGTTCATTTTGAAGAGGCCCAGCTTGGCCTTGCATTTGTTGAACCTTTCGATGTGCACAGATATCATTTGGAGCTTGTACTTGGTCAAGGTCCTGTGCATCAACACAGAGTCTACGTTCTTCAGCATGTCCTTGTACATGTCCAGGTAACGTACGTTTTCAAACTGGAAGAAAGGCAACACATCCTTGGCCAGGGCCCTGGTCATAAAGAGGCCGTGCCAGGCTCGCAATAGAGAGGAACATTGTTTCTGAGTAGCGCTGTCGAGGCGCTTGGCGTAGTTTGATTCAGCGTAGAAATGCACGCGCTGCTCAATCACCCTGATGTCGAATTCGGCGTTGTACACGTACAGGAGTTCTATGTCCTGGTGGTAGAGCACTTGGATCATTGTCTCCAGGAGTGCGAGCTCTCCGGAGCACGGGTGTATTGAAATCCTCTTGACATCATCTACACCTGCGCCCCTTGCCAGTTCGTGGTTGGCCTCTGGGTGACAGTTGTGTGTTACCTTACATTTGTTATAGACAACTATCAGCAGCTTTCTGTGCTGCTCGGGTGATGTCTTGGGTATATGGGAGTTGATGATCACGAGAGAGACGCAAGTTATCTCTTGCTGCTGACCTGGCATGTCTGGCGACAGAGCTGGTATGGAAAAGTGTTTACTCTGTCGGGGCAGCTGTTTCCTGCCAGTGTCTAGTGTTTGGACCAGCTTATTCCTGTACTCTGTCATGTCCTCTACCATGCGCTCGGTGCAGTAGGGAACTTGTAGGCGAAATACTCATATCTTAGGGCCATATTCCGGTATGACTTGTCAAACACCGTCTCGATGTCCAGACACGCTGCCTTGTAGAAATAGGGCATGTGTTTACTGTCAAAGAGCTCAGCCTCAGCCTCCGACTTGTCGTGATCATAGATGAGGTCTGAGGCTGAGAGGACATCGTTTAGCCTGTCTGCAGGTATGAAATACACCCTGCCAAACATGACATCGGAGCATAGGGCAGGCGTGGTACCGCCCCGAGCAATGTAGTAGCCCCTGTCCGGGCAGAAGTCTCAGAAAGTCAGCGAGCCCCTTACGGTTTCCAAGTACTTTGTGGCCAATTATATAGATTTGAGCGGGAATACCAGAGCATTTACTTTTCGCTTAATGTCATCGTGGAGAGCACGGACAGGCACTGGCTCCGCAACTAAGTGTTTAGACCAAGTGTTCCGTACCAGCTCCCAGGTCTCTTCCTCACCATCCTGATCACAAATCAAGTCTAGGTCATAGGCCACAACAGGCGCTATACCAGTAACCTTAAAGTGTACTGTAGTGTAGATGATGCTGTCTCGAGCCTGCACTACCAACCCTCTGCACAAGAGCACCTCTTCCTGCCTGTGAAAGAAGACGGATTTGATCATCACACCGACCAGATTAGGTTCCAGCTCAGGGTTGACAGCTCTGCGCTCAGGGTAGATGTCAGGGAAAAGGTCCACAGAAGGCAAAGCTTTGTTCATGATTCACACTCTAGGGATCTACGGGTGTACGAAGCCTAGTGACATCTGCTGGCCATAAAACTAGTTTATATGAGATCCGGATACCCAATGTATAATGTATTGGGATGAGGCATGAGACATCCGACCTGGGGTGAGAAAGCAGCATACACAACCAAGGAGCTGATCCATGACTGAACCATTCGACCACAGCTGACTTATCCACTCAGGGCTGAACTATCCGCCACTGCTGACGTATCCACTCAGAGCTGAACTATCCGATCATAGCTGAACCATCAGCACAGGGCTCAACTGTCCACCACAGCTGATTATTCACACAGGGCTCAACTGTCCGCCACTGCTTATTATCCACATATCCACACAGGGCTCTTCTCTCCGACCATATCCCCATAGGGCTGAATCATCCTCCAATGCTGAGTATCAACACAGGGCTCTTCTTTCCGACCATATCCCCATAGGGCTCAACCATCAGACCATAGCTGAACCATCAGCACAGGGCTCAACTATCCGACCATATGCATAGGGCTGATTCATCCAATAATGCTGAGTATCCACACAGAGCTGAACTATCCGACCATAGCTGAACCATCAGCACAGTGCTCAACTGTCCACCACAGCTGATTATTCACACAGGGCTCAACTGTCCGCCACTGCTTATTATCCACATATCCACACAGGGCTCTTCTCTCCGACCATATCCCCATAGGGCTGAATCATCCTCCAATGCTGAGTATCCACACAGGGCTCTTCTTTCCGACCATATCCCCATAGGGCTGAACCATCAGCACAGGGCTCAACTATCCGACCATATGTATAGGGCTTAATCATCCGCTAATGCTGAGTATCCACACAGGGCTCAACCATCAGACAATAGCTGAACCATCAGCACAGGGCTCACAACTATCAGAACACAGATTAACCATCAGACCAAGGCTGGGGCTACTAGTGTTAGGAGAGAAGGGCACAGGGCTCAATATATGTTAGACCAGACAAGCCCACACTACCATGGCAGCAGCTACAAAAGTCAAGACCATGTCCACAGAGTGTAACATAGTGCCTCACAGAGAGGCAAACACAGCTGTGGTACAAAGGGCCAAGGTGCCTTCCAGTAGGAGAGCGTTGTTTTTGGCGGTTGACTCTGACATATTACACGACCGGTTGTCTGAGGAGTCGTCTTTCGGCGCTTTGTCACCAAACGACAGAGCGACCTTTCAGTTCCTCTTATACCTGACATATTGCTTCAAAGGGGAGGTTCTCCAAGTCACTCTTGAGAACACAGATTTCTGCAGCATGTCACCACCTATCAGAGAGGACTTCGCTCGAGGGCGCCTATTTTGTTTTTCGTACTAGACATGAGCACCGAGGACCCGTGCCAAGCAAACGCTCCATCGTCTAGCATCGGTCTGCAATCCCGGTTGGACACACAGGCCGCAGCCTCAGATGATACGGACGAGTACATGTCCGGTACCCAGCTGCTCAGTCTCATGAATATGAGTGTCAACATGGACGTGTTCAGACGAGATGACACGGAGGACATCAACAACGACAATACCTCCTCGATGCCAGCAACATCAGCGGCTGTGAATGAAACGCTGGAGGAAGCGTTCAACGCCTTCATGCGACT
The DNA here is from genome assembly GCF_020615455.1 of Coregonus clupeaformis. Classification (NCBI taxonomy): domain Eukaryota; kingdom Metazoa; phylum Chordata; class Actinopteri; order Salmoniformes; family Salmonidae; genus Coregonus; species Coregonus clupeaformis. The sequence goes on along the minus strand of NW_025533516.1, from coordinate 914,680 downwards.
GCAACTGGTTAGGAAAAAGGCATCATCCCTCAACAACGCTATGATAGCCATGAGAGACAGCAAGGGAGAGCTTGGCTCAATTTTCGACTGGGTGGATATCCGCAGCGACACACTGAACTCAAACATGGTGGACAAGAAGAAAGTCAAAGAGCTCCAGGGTTCCATGTACACACGTCCTGACACTCTGGGAGGCACATGATCCTCTTACCAGAACCTATTGTGGACCTAAATCTGAAGGCTCTGGAGAACTCTATAGGCAGGATTACCGACAGCGCCAGCGAAGGAGAAGGCAAGGAGTTGTTCCTATCGCTTGTGTCTAAACTCAACAGTACTCAATGGCTGAACCAGACCGTTATGCAAACTGGGTATAATGCGAACATAGCGGAGGACCTGAGGTTCCTGGAATGAGTGAAAGCGTTCACGAGTGACCTCAACGGTTCCTTGGGAAGCAGCGAGGTGAACATCAGAGGACTCTTGGTATTCAGGTACACTCTGGATACACTCATAGACAGGGAGAACCCCGACCTGTTTGTGAAATCACTGCTCCATAGGCACATGCCTATCACGAAAACCCGCATTGACAGGGTGTTATGCGACATCAAGAGCAGACGCAGGACGCGAGCTCTCGCATCTTTGCTGAACAACGGACAGTGCTACTGCAAGCCAAAGCGCCCAGAGGACCCTTCCAGAGCGTGCAGCGGAGAGTGTCAGACAGCGTACTAGTGTTTCTACAACTCATCCGAGCGTCACCCCTTCATGGTGAGCAGAGACGACCACAGCTACTACTTTGCGCACCTGTACCCTCATCTGGGTAAACTGGAGCGCCTGAGCAAAGAAATTAAAGTCAAGTACAGAGGATGCAGGCAGTTCGACAGCATAGCTGACACTGTCATCAATATGCTTGTCAAGCACCAGGTCAACGACAAGGACTCCCTGTACAAAGTTTTGAGCGACGTGATAGACGACAAAATGAGCAACTCTAGCTTGTCTCTCGGTCACAGCCTAGCCGAGATCCACGAGTCATTGTACCTATCACCGGGCGATCAAGATGACAACTCGGTACAGGCCACCACTCTGGATCCGATTAAAGTGTACGACCACGCATTGGTGCGCTACCTGTTTTGTGACAGCCTGCAAGTGGGCAGGTTGTTTCAGGTGTCTACCACGTTCAATTACATTATCGCAAACACCGCTCCCAGGTACACAATCGAACGGGTTATGCTCTTCAATGTCACTGGACCCGGTGAAGGTAAGAGTTACGCAAACCACGTGCTCAACTACCAGTTCAGGAGGGTAAGAGGGTGCATAGAGACGCTGACGTCTTTCACCCCCAAGCTTTCAAGTACAAGCAGAAGCGGACCTCCTGCATGGTCATGATAGACGACGCTCATATAACCCACGAGAAGAACATTAAATCCGTAGACAAGGAGTCCAACGTGATCCCCAATACGTTCAAGAACCTCCTGGACACCAGCGTACTGGAGAGCGATGTGGTGACCAGAGACATGAGCAGCGGCAAGGTGGACACCGTCAAGTACCACGCCGTGCACAACTGCGGCTTCGTGTGGAACACCAACACTATGGGGTTTGTGAGCGACGCTTGGGCCGATCGGTCTATGATCATGGAATCAGAGTTCCCAGAGCATGTGACCCGCACGCGTAGCACCAAGCAGATACAGGACACCGTGGAGAAACTCAACATGGATCGTATAGCTGCAGTGTGCCTGTACAGGCAGAACCTGATCCAGTCCGCTACAATGATTGCAGAGTCTGAGATTATGCCGTTTGGGTTGAGGTTCGACACCGCCAGAGACGCCTGCGTGGCTGCCCTGTACGCTAGCCACATTGTGTGCGCGGGAGTCACCAGCCGGAGGGTTTCTTTCTGCATCAACCAGCTGGTGTTTGCCGAGGCCATGAAGTTGGCGTGCCACTTTGTCTTTGACAAAGGATCCCTCCATGGACCAAGATCCCCGAATGAGAAGCTTTGGCCAGACTTGAGGGGTTACATGAAGCGAATGAACAGGAACAGACTGAAAGCTCTGAACCAGCTATCCTTCGGACAAATATGCCTAGAGACCAATGCTGTCTACAAGCTGTGTGCCGCCGCATGTCTTCCGGACATATGTCCCCGTGTGGTCGACATACAGGGTCGCTTTGCCTGCAAGGTGCTAGGGCACATCTTAACCCAGATCCATGAGCAGCACCTGAAGACTAGTTTGAATAATGGACACTTATGCATTTCTGGTATAGATGGTATGTGTTTCCCTGAGAAAGAGATCAAGGGCGGCAATGACGTGGCGCACAACATGCTGATGCTCTGCTCGACATGCAAGGTCCCGCTCAACAGGGTAGGAACCTTGCAATGAAGAACTACAAGCTGTGCACGTACAGATACGCCACCAACCAAAATGCTCCGCACCTCAGGAAAGGCCTGTCGAATCCCTACAAGAAAGTAGGGTCTGTCACTGTGCCACTTGAAGCGGTGTACGATATGATAGCCCTATACGCACCCAGTTCCCACTCAGGCTTTTGGGACCAGTTGGGCACAGCGATGTTGGATGCCTACGAAAAAGGAGACTTTGAAGGCGTCAATGCTTTCGGGCAGTTTGCGAACGATAGCGGCGGGGGGGTGTGGCGACGAGCAGCCTTCTATGCCCAGATTGCTATTCACCTTGGACTTCAACAATGACCCGGTGCGCTCTGTGATACTTGAAGCCACGGCTGCCATCGAACCTTTGAACAAACTAACGTTCAACAAGTGCGTGCTGGGAGGGGAGATGTTCCAGTGCTCCGCTCCCTTGTATTACGGGGCGGTTATCAAAAGGGCGATGTCTCGGAATGCACCTAAGGAAGCTTACGACAAAGGGCACCTGAGAGAATCTAGACGAGGCCCTAGAGGAGCCTTCCACGGGCCCAGACTGAGCGTGTACTCAACCGAGTACTCAGGTGTACCCGTGAAAAACGTGAGCTCTTTTTGTACCACGCGGACTGTGTATCACAAGGACAAGATGCTTTTGACAGTCAACCGTGATAACCGTGGTCACTTAGTCGAGCTAGAGGAGGATTGGGAGTGGATGGACGCAGCCGAGGTGTTTAACAGTGTTCACGGCTCTGACGTGTTCTCTGTGGAGATGTTGAAACGGGACTACGCTGCGACCATGATGGTCTCAAAGGGAGAGTTGATAAGTGCTAGGGCTCGGAAGTCAACCAACCTCAGTGCCATGATAGGGGCTCTGCGTGCGACAAACGGCTTTGCAGCGCTCGCCATACGAAAGGGTATGACGCCTGTTCAAGAGCCTAGGACTCAACATTTGGATATGGGAGAGATACCCATGCCACTGACAATTGGCCAGGTCCAGGGCCGTAAAATGACTAATAACACTCAGCAGCAGCAGTGGAGAGCCTAAGTTGATGTGAGAGTGAGAAAGAGAAAACGAGCAAGGGTGGATGGGCAAACCTTTGAGGACACTAACTAATGAGTCTGGGTGTTGTGGGTGGTGTGCTTGGGCTTGGGTGTGGGGTGTGGGCTTGGGTGTTGGTGTATATGTAGACATGTAGCCAAAAGTATTGTGTAGTGTGTCGTGTGTGCATACCTATATTATATGTATGTATAGGGTTTGTGTCTATGTGTCCAGGTATCACCCTAGTGGGACCAAGAGACATCGCCTGCCTATATGTCTATGACTGTATGACTATATGACAACTACTCTGGGGTTACTGGGGTTGTGTTAGACAAGGGGAATGGAATGATGTGTCAGTCAGTTATGTGTGTCAGTTATCCGTGTTGATACCTGAAACGTTGTACAATAAAGTCGAGTGACTCTGGCACCCTTTGTGAGTATTGGTGTGTGTGTATTGATGTGCGTGTATTGTTACCTCACTCAGCTGATACCCCAATACACAACACAGGTAGTAGTTTGGACAGATAGTTTATTTATTACACAGGGATGTATACCACACAGTGGGGGACCACTACTATTCACACTAATATGGCACACCAATATATCACCATTTCGTTTACCATAGACCAACAAAACAATTCAGTGGATTCATCCAGTCTCACTCTTATTCATTGTTATTCATTAGAGATAGAACGTCTCCGGGTAATGCGCCTTTGGTGAGATGGAGGAGTATGTGCACTTCGGAGACTAAAGGAGCTCCTTGTGTCCCTGCGGACCCTCATAAATATATACAGAGTAGGACTTGTGATACAGTGCATGTTCCCTATAGCTATGCAGACATTGAGGACCACGTACTTCACTTCCTCACACTCCATATGCCATCGGTAATATAGGGTGCTGCCCATCCAGGTTATCCAGCAGCACACGAAGAACGCAGCCGTGAGGAAGGGCAGGACTTGAGCCCTTGTCATCTTACCCCAAACGCATTCCGGTTCACGTGCTTTCTGACACTGTACACTATCATTCCGTTGCAGTAAACAAGAACGACAATTGGTAACATGAAACAAAGTGCAATCCTACCCCACAAGGTGGCAATTTGAGAATGAGGATGCATACCGTTCAAACACATCATGGTAGTCCCGGATATGGGGGCGGACGGTGTAATAGCATATGTCCAAGAGAGCCGAGACAGCTGGCACACAGGCGCACAATCGAGACACGGTTCTCCTTCTGCTCGACCCTCTGCACTGATTCTCCTAGACCATGATAAGTATTCCGTACTGGAAACTGAACTGTGGAAATAGAAGCACAAACGAGAGATGTCAGTAGCTGAGCTGGTGGGACATGCTTGTGTGTACACCTTTTCATGGAGTAAGACCGGTGCTACGTACCGTAATCACTCCCTTCATCAGTTTGCACACCACGTAGCCAAACACCCAGCCCTTCATGAGAATCGTCTGAGTAACCCAGACCGGGGTAGTCAGCAACCTGGCTATGTCACAGTCTCCCACATGTGAAAAAAAAACTTTGAGATCACCGAGGCCTTTCTTTCGCCTACCGGAGTCCTTTGAACAGGAACAGTGGAGCCTGATGAGCATGTACAGGTTGACAACGAAGCCCGTGATCATAACGAGCGCGTGACAGACAGGGATATAAAAGAGGCGGCTGTATTCATAGAGATGATAACAATGGGCCTTGGACTCCGGGTAGTTGGAAGGCCTATTGAAGAGTGTTGCATTATCGAACGTGGCATTGAAAAGTGATGCCATTGTAGAGAACTAGGTGACACAAGCCACTGACAAGTTTGATAGGGAAATGGGGCAGCCTTTTTATGTAAAGATCATGGCATTGGAACCATCCAGCCAAGCTCATCAGCACAACCAATAGTTGTCTACCAATGGGCTATACCAATGGGCTATGGAGTTCAAACATCCAAACAGGGCTGTCTATCCATCCAAGGCTGTTGTACTCAGCCAAAGCTGTCTATCCATCCAAGGCTGTTGTACTCAGCCAAAGCTGTCTATCCATCCAAGGCTGTCTATCCATCCAAGGCTGTTGTACCCAGCCAAGGCTGCTGTACCCAGCCAAGGCTGTTGTACCCAGCCAAGGCTGCTGTACCCAGCCAAGGCTGCAGTACCCATCCAAGGCTGCTGTACCCAGCCAAGGCTGCTGTATCCATCCAAGGCTGTTGTACCCAGCCAAGGCTGCTGTATCCATCCAAGGCTGTTGTACCCAGCCAAGGCTGTAGCCTGTGGTTTGTGGACCTGTACAGGTTTAGCATGTAACACTGGATATACTAAATGCATGTGAGCATCTCTGGGACTTGTGTCTGTGTGAAACAAAACAATGGACGTCTGGTTAAGGGATGCACGTTTTATTGTAAAGTACATTGCACACATAACCTTGAAAGCTGCAGAAGATTAGCACAATACACACAACCTCTCGAGTAGTCCACAGTCCACTCAGTGTCTCAGTAGCCCGGGCTCATCTATTACGCTCACAACCATCGCGCCAGGGGCCGAGAGAATCGCAAACCTCTCCCGTTCAGACGTAGGAAAGACAGGACTCAGCAGGACAAACCGTGAAGGGACTCTGCAGACCGGGCATGATGCAAGCAGTGTCAGATCAAGGTGGTCCTGAGCCCTCCACTGGATAATACAGCCGGAGCAGAAGCAGTGGTCACAACTGGATAGGATACCGAAGAAGGGTAGAATTCGGGTGGCACCCCTTAACAAGCAGCATCTTCAGGACGCCGGAGTGGAGTCAGATAAGCGCAGTTGAGGCCGAAGCGACAGGGGAAGAACCTGGAGAACGGACCCAGCCGATGTGGAGCAGGTGCAGGGTGATCTCCAGGGCGTCTAGGTGGAGAATGCTCCCGGCGAGAGCAACATTGACCTCGACACTGATGGGAGTGCATTAGAAAGTTGGATAGTAGAATATGCATGTTGACCTGAGAGAGATGCTGTGTAGAAGTAATTGTATGAATACACCAATGCTGCTTATGTACTACAGGCAGGCGTGTCAAACGACTAGGTGTAGTCTATGTGTAAGCAAGATGTTATACAAAGTATAAATATGTGATTAACAAGCGAATGCTTGTGTAACAACAGATACGACTCATAAACGACTCATCCTAGCTAAGGACATGGGACATGGTGCAATCTATTCAGTCCAGTCTATTCAACCTTAGATCATGGTGCAATATACTACAGGCAGGCTTGTGAACCTACTACATTTAGTCTATGTTTACTCAATATCTAACACAAAGGATAATTATGTGATTAACAAGAGGATGCTTGTGTAACAGTCCATACTACTCATCCACGACTCATCCTCAATCCTGGCGAATTGTTGGAGCAGATAAGTCAGGATTTCGAAAAGGTGGCACATGTGGACATGCGGCGCCGGACCACATCTACAGGTTGTCATGAGAGTTTGATTATATACAGAAAACGTGAAGACATACACTCTGTGAACATTGCCCTTGAATGAACATTGTGGTTTGTTTATGTATGAAGGATATGCTTTGTTACTGTGTGTTCTATCTGTAATAAACACATTTATACACTCTGTTATAACCTCATTTACCAAAGGGGTGAAGCAGCTATCCCCACCCATGAGGCGTCCGGCCTAGTGGATGCGACTTTATGGAGTCCCAAGCCACAGCTCGATCCGTACCGTATATCAAGGCATGGCAACCCGCTTCTTTCACAAACACATATTACGTATTAACGCTACCACTCTCCAGATAGCACACCTCTCACAGGCCATTAGGTCTTCCGGATCGTATACCATGGCCAAACTCCTGGTGAATACACTGAGAGATGACGTTGCGCCAGCCCTATGCTCAGCTCATTCGAACCTGTAAAGGGACACTTGAGATCTTCTAGGCAACATGAAAGCACTGGGTATGAACCCTCCCAAGTTCAAAATAAAGTTCACAGTGAGGCTTTCAGGCTTACGCAGATACAAGACCACCATGGCCTTCGTAGGGTATCCGGAATTGAATGACACCTTGACTCAGATACGCACACGGTACTCTGATCACCACACCTACCACGGCCTTATGCACGAGGTACACTCGCCATCTGTCTATTATCTGGAGCTTGGGAGATCTGCCGTGAAAGAGCCTCAGAGTCTGTTGAGCTCGGAATTCATTGACCCGAAACACATGACAAACGGAGACTTTGATTTAGCCATGTCCTTCACAGTGGATCAAGACCTAACACATCGCACCAGCATTGAGGTCAGCGACAGGTGCTCCGATCCTCTCAAGAAGGTATTGACAGAGGGGAGACACCAGGATGTCTATACAGTGTGGAAGCCTATGAAGAGCGTTGTGTATTATGTCCTTTTAAACACCTTTAAAGCGGTATTGCACAAGGAAGCCTGTGAACAGGTGCAAGGATAGGAATAAATGGTTATACGCTTTGGAAACAGTTCGGTAATATACTCATCCTTGGCAAGGGAGTGGAGCACCTAACCAACATGAATATATCTGTCCTAACATTAAGCAAAATGTTAAAGTGGATGCGACTCTGTTCAGTCCAAACTCGACCATCTCGATCAGTAAATGTTACAATATGGCGTCCTCAAGAGGTGTGTACGACGACTACTCTGTGGATTATGTAGTCATTAGAGGGGGTAAACAGGCGGTCAACGCTGATGGTCTTTTAAGGAATGGAAAGGTGATGGACAAAGACTTTGCCTATGACCTAGTATTAGACCTGGACTCCTCCTGTGGGGACCAGTACGCAACTCCTCTGGAACAAGATGTACTTGTCAATGCCTACACCCAGTTCATAACCGATAGACTGGAGGGCATTTGAAAGCCGTTCACGTTCCAGCAACCCACTGTACGTGCACTATTCGTGTCTTCCACTTACATACCCAGACCGTTGATCGAGATAACGGGGCCCAGAATGGAGATGATATCCTGCTTCTTCAACTGTTTCGGAAAGGTGTACGTGGTGAACGGGGAAATGATGTGCTACCCAGAGTTTGTGGACAAGTGGAGTGTGGACAGGTCTCTCTCTAGGCATCTGCATGTCGCTCACAACGCAGTGGACAGTTACATACCGGTGAAAGTGAGAGACGCAATGGCTGCAAAGGCTTTGGCTGTGTGGTCAGGAGACCACAAGGAGGATATTCAATTGGATTGGTATCACCTGTACACAGAGGATCATATCACGTACATCACGATGTCTCATTATGTGATGCGTATCAGTATAAAGTGGCTATCTCAAGCAAAGACGTTTCATAGAAACCCCAACTGCGAGTACGTGATAAATCCATTAGGAGACATTGTCTTTGTCTACGAATACCACTCGCTGTCAAGCTTGTTTATTTTGAACAAACTAAAGGCATTGTTAGCCGATATATTCTGATCCTGTTGTGTAACATGGTGTACGTACACATGTGAATGTTGTGTGGTGTTTACTATCTGTGCTGTTCACAGATAGTAAAAGTAGTGTTGCCTAGTCTGTGTTCCCTACAACAATTTGCTAAGGTTCAACATGTCCAGACACTGGACCTGACAAGATCCACACCACCATCCTGTGTTCACATACAACATTGACAGGACGATACAGCCCTGGTCGGAGGTGTCAGTCGTGGTTGGATAGACGGGGTAGCCCCTCCCACTCTACACACCCCAGAACCAGAAACCTATCATTCTGTCCGTGACCAAGCTATGTGACCGAGCGAGCTAGGGTCATAAGCTCTGAACACATAGATCTGAACTCATAGACATAACAGTGGTCTGATCATTCAGCCGAGGGTGGGGATCACAGTCATGGTCCGATAGTCTAACATTTGTCTGGTATATCAGCCTAGATTGGGTATCACATTCATGGTGATGTGTTCGCCTAGACATACCATCGGTCTGATAATTCAGCCTAGGTTGGGGATCACAGTCATGGTCCGGTACTCTAAAAGTTGTCTGGTATATCAGCCTAGGTTGGGTAAACAACTGGGGATTGATGAAGCATCAATGGATGGGGATCACAGTCATGGTCAGATGGTTTGAACTACCATAGACATACCAGTGGTCGGGTGTTTCAGCCCTGTGTCTGTTAATATAGCCACCGTTGGTTGTTTCTTGTTATGCTTGGGGTATAAAACAAGCTCAGCTCTACATTTCATTACATTCTGTGCTTGTCTACCCTGTACAACAGGTCTCCCATCCCTATCTCCGAACACAGTTTAATCATAATGGAGTACATGACAATTGTTGTCAGATGGCGCAGTACCCCACAGCACCACATCAACTTCATCACGGAAGATTTTGCAAACTGGCACATAAGCAGATGGACATATGTAAACCATGGCACTCTAAATATGACGGTCGTCTGCGTCGAAGTACCATCTAAACTTGCTCCCAAATATCTAGACCAGATACTGACAGTAATGACAAATATGTGGGTAGAACAGAGACATAATGCAATGGAGGACTGGGGGACATTCAATACATTGTTGAAAGAAACAAGTAGATTGCCCGGTAACACCAACAAGTATAGTGTCACACACACCAACAGTACACCAGGTGTAAGCTTCTACAACCATGTGACAAACACCTTGGCAGTAGCTAAGGGGTGCCAGTGGACAAACAAGCGGAATCTGACAATGGCTGACAAGATGACATTATTTAAGATGTACTGCAAACATGTAAGTGTTTAATCAATCAATTGTTGTGACATTGCTGAGATGTGAAACTGTAACATGTGTTGTGGTATACCCCTTACTACAGTGGTTTGCACATGTCACCCACAGGAACCTCACAGTGTGACGGTGTTGGTCCCGGGGTCTGGGACCAAGATGATAACAGTACGATGTGAAGAGCCCCAGAGAATATACGACTTGCTGAAGAGGTATGGGCTGAAATGCTCCAATGTCTGGGATTCAACAATATCCCTGTCGGCCAGGTCTCCATGTACAGCCCTGTGTGACCACAACATGAATATAGTTAATGTAAACAGGATCCCCTACACCGACACCTTTGGTGAAACACAACCCGATGTGTCGACCTTCTACCACAACATGAAACACGTCCAAATGAAAACCGAGCGCAATGTACTGAGGCACAAACCCTACACCTTGTCTCGGCCCGCACCAAAAGCTATACCACCACTGCAATGGTCCATGTCAACAGTCACTACCGAGGTTGAGTGCATACCAGTTGCCCTGTACTACAACAACGACCTGGCAAAACTGAGAGATGTCATCAAGGCAGACGGTCGATTTGTCCAGTGTGTAGATCCAGCCTTCAGGGATAGCGAGACAAGAGATAGAGATCCACACATGGTGGAAGTGGAAAAGTCCAACACAGATCTATTTATGGGTAGGACGGATTGTATCCATAATGTGAACCATACTTGCAATGCTATTGGTGTGGAATATCTGTTGTAAATGTCTAACTGTGTTTCACCATCTGTGTGTATATCCTATAGGCCCAGGGCTTGTAGATGTATCGGATGACGAATCGGAGGACACTGGATCGGAGAACCCCTTTACCTGCTTCTGCTGCTACGCCACTGCTAACATATACCTTGAATGTGGCCACCTGTGTTGTACAGCCTGTATACAACAACTGAAGACCGGTGATGGTGGCTTCCCATGCGGTATTTGCAGGAAAGCGTCTAGCTTATACAAGCCCATGGAAATAACACACTACTCTGAGTGTAGGTGCACAGCATGCTTGAAGCAGAAGCAATGGGTCTCGGATTGTGGCCATTTAACATGTACATGCTACACCGTAAGATGTACTATCTGTTCTACATCAATCACTGGCCTTCGAAGAGTGTTTACTTCGTAAGGAGTAAAAGAGGATATGTTGAGTTGAATTGTATTTGTAAGAACACAGTCATGAGGGATATCATGAAAGGATATAATGTAGTCGTAAGAACTGTCAGTGGAATGGCTATACTGTATATACTGTTGTAAATACTCCATATTGTACAATACATTGTAAACAGTACTCAGATATGTGACCTGTTATCAATAAACAACTCTGGACACCTTACTTTGTTGATAATGTTGCATTTATTTATACCTTCCCATGTAATACAAGCTGATTCGTTTCAATAGCATCTACATTGGTCCAATGTGTGGGTTTGGAAACACCAGGGCCTTGACATGAACCATATACGTTACGTACAAAACACTGTGGTGGCTGTGTTGCAGCATATAGCTTTGCAAGGTTGCATGTGTAGGAACTGTCGACTTTGACAGATAGCAGGTAGTACGATCTCCCTGTGTTGCGTTTCTTTACTATGATAGTATACAAACACATGTCCTTGTGGGAATGTCCATATACCTCGTGTTTCCCCCCTGGACTCCAACATATACAAAGTGTACATTTCAGTCTCTCGGAGATCACTGCCATCTGTGAACAATGACAGGAGTTTAGTGTAACTTCGGAGCAAGCCTTGACTTCATCTTCCTTGACTTGTAACACACTCAATAGAGTATGAATAGGCTTCTGATAACCTAAGTTGATCATCTTGACATCGTCTTTACTCAAGCTTGCCGCTATGTACCCTGGAATGGGTGTCTGGACAATGTTATCATGTTCACCAATGTCAATGTCGAACGTGTGAACCCCACCATGGCCAGAATAACCCAAATTATTGGGGTTAGGTAGCACGTCACACTCTTCTTTGTCTTTGACACGGTGCAGTTCAGGATTCACTTCTTGTTTCTCAGACTTGACATTGTGTCCAGAGTCTACCGGCTCTACCACTTCGGGTTTGGGTTTCACTTCACGCTTGTTTTCTTGCTTCTTATGTGTGGGGGGTTGGTTGTCAGATGCGCTACTCTCGAAGGTATCCATTAGGCAAGGTTTTCGTTTTACTGGGGTTTTGAAAGGTCTTTGCCGCAGCCGTGTAGTATAACCACTCACCTCCATGGGTGTATGCTCTGAACTCAAGGTTTCTATTATGTTGCGTATCTCACTCTCATAGTCTTTGAATATCTGACCTGCGTCGGCCAGTGTCCATATGTTGGTCGTCATCATCATCCCACTTAATTACCTGAATGCACCTTCGTTTAAGCACTTTCTTGATCCTTTCAACCGAGGCGTCTTTCTGAACCCTGAGTCTATCTAGCGCTGTTTGAAGATCACACTGGTACATGCCAACACCAACACCACCGAATAACTCCTCTAGTGAACACAATATAGTATTTTTACACAATCGCAATTCTTCACTCCTAGTAGTCATCCTAGTATTCAGGGTGTATAGTTCCTGGGCAAGTGTGTCTACGGTCGCGCGGAGCTCCCTTTCGGTGTCTTCACGCATTGCATTGTTGAGCATAAGCTCCTTGACATGGCCTTGATGCTTATACAGATCGTCCTTTGTCACACTTGTTTCACGTCGAGCGTTATTTATCTCTTCACTGTGTCTAAACTCGGCCTCTCGCATATCACTCTTTAGCTTTGACAAGGACTGTGTCAAATTCATCTCACACTCTGTCAGACTCACGATCCACTGTTCAAGTTCACCTTGTGCTTTGAGGTGTTCCTTCTGTATTCTCTCAATTGTGGAGTCCTTTGCTGTAGTTTGAGTGACCACATCGTCAAGTGCCATCTTCCAATTGGACCTCTCTTTCTCTTGTTCCATTGTGATTAAGGTCATAGCCCTTGTCAGGTTCTGGTATGCAACTTCACTGTTGTTATATAACTCTTGTAGGTCAATGATGCGATCGCTAGCCTCTTGATACATAGTCTCGGTATCCTCTTGGGACATTGCTGACGTATCTGCCGTTTGTTTCATGGCACCCTGAGTACGTTCCAGTTCAGCCACGTTTTTCCTGGCGTTGTTGCACTCACACTGCAACCGGGTGATGTCTTGCCTAGCTGAAGTCAACTCGTTCTGATATTGAGTGCACTCAGCTCTAGCACGGACAATCAGGTTGCTGAGGTTCTGGATCATTGAGATGACAGGGCCACATTGCACCTTCACGGCCTCCTCGATGTGGAGCTCCAACGATAGGTGGCCTGTGTCATGAGCTGTGTTATGAGACAATTTCAGGACAGTGTTCTGTAGGGCCTGGGTCTGGGTCTTGTTCGGCCTCTTTCCTTCTACTCTTTCGCTTCGGTCTCGACCGCTCTTGGTCTTCTCCTCCCCTGTACTCTTGGTCTTCTCCTCCCCTGTACTCTTGGTCTTCTGCTCCACTGTACGCAGAGAGCATTTGCCTCGGTCTGTATATTTGTCGCTCTTCTTCTCTTTCTTGTCTTTCTTCTCCACTGTCTTCTTTTTCTTGTCCCCAGTAGCTCCTTGATCCGTTGTCTCACCACGAGGCGATCTTGTTCATTCTGGTTCTTTTCTCACACGGGGAGATGCCTCTTGAGGAGCTGGAGGTTTGGACCGTTTCTTCTCCTTGACTTTGGTCGACTTGTCCTCTTTCTCTCCAATGTTCATCTTCTTCTCCCTTCCACTTTTCGAGTTCCCATTTTTCCTCACAGCTTGAGCTGTAGACCCTCCGGTGATTGAGGCAATATCTAGGTTCCCGTTCTGCTCGCCCTCGGTCGTTTGGAGGGTAACGTGCTTCTTTTTCTGATCCCACGGGGACCCAGCCATCGCCGGTATGTTGGTGGACCGTAGCACACAGAGTGGTGCAGATGCAACCCAGGAGCAAGTTGTCTATCTGCAACACAGCCGAAACCCTCTTGGGGTCAGACTCACACACCACCGGTGAGGCTGTATAGGCGTACCCACAGCGTTGACACAACTCGTCCTTCTCTCGATCACTCCAGAGTAGATGATCTTCCACTCTCAACACAGCCGTGAAGTTGTGTAGCTCGCGCGACCAACGGTCCAGAGCTCCACAACACAGGGCCGTGAGTATAACCGCCCAGTAGGGAGCCTGAATAACGTCTCTGGTAGAAGTGCCTCCAGAGCACCTGGTCACCTCTAAACCCATGTACGTGAGCCTCACAATCAACCACTGAACCGAACAAGGGACTGGTGGTGACAGGTCCGTGTGTTGGTTAACAGTTATGCGTGAGAGCGTACCTAGTTCGGTGTCCAACTGCCACATTACACAGGTCCCCCATAGCGCGCATTGGGGATCGGCTATCGGGGGGATATCACGGTCACCGCCGCACCGCAACCGCTCCAGGGTTAGCCTGCTCTGCTCGTGTAACACCTTGAATGCAAGCGGAGCCCCGAGTGCAGACAGCGTCTCGCATACCACCTGTGAAGCCAGAGTATCTCTTTCTGTAGAGTCCGGGGTGTACGAGGTACACACTAAGGTATTGTGGACGTGACGGTTCACACTGG
>NW_025533515.1:892500-994046 GCF_020615455.1 Coregonus clupeaformis | reverse complement strand
CTCTTACCATAGCTGTCTTTGGTGATTGGACTGAGAGGGATGTATCTCTTATTCAGAGAGGCATGCAGAAGCAATTAGGATTAAGTGCCTTGCTCAATGGCACATCGACAGATTATTCACCAGGCCTCCTGGAGGTCAGGGCCCCTGGGCGCGTGCCCAGGTGGTATTTGGTCATGATTGCTACAAGTTTAGATAGATTGGTAGTTAGTCTAGCCAGCTAATTGTTAGCTGGCATGGCTAATTGAGTGACTGCCAGTGACAGACATTCCATCTACTATTCGTAAATTGAGACCCCACTGAGGACCTTTTTTAAATTGAGACCCCACTTTTTTTTTTTAACATGTTTTGGGTCGGGCCTCAGAACAACATTGCCTGGACACTTCTATGTATGATTTTGTGATGAGACTCCAAATAATATTGGAGATATGGCCAGAGAGTAGCTAATACCGACGATCAAGGTAAGAATAGACATCGCTATAACTTCTACTAACGTTTGATGAAACTGTCTTGGTATTATGCTATTGTATGTCATTTAGGAGCATTCTTTTGATTAGATAACGTAGCTAACTAGCTAGCTACATACGGTGGAAAAGTTGGTTAGATTCAACAAAATGAACATTTGTAGCCGATCTGAGCTCATGCCTGTTAAATAGTTAATCTTGCTTGAATTCAATTTTGAATATGGCTTAGACGTGGTTGAAAACAAAAATATATTGCGCTTCAATGTCTGGATATACTGTTAGCTAGCTAGCTAGCTAAAAACTGTTGCTAGGAGAGGAGAGTGGCTAGGTGTCAGTTTTGCATCACAGCTTGGTACATAGAACATATAGATTTCCAATGAGGACATTTCTCACTTTGAATGAGACTGTATGATCTGTAATCCCAATGCAGTCTATCTTTTTCTGTTTCAATAAAAATGAAATATTAGCCTGTTAGCCCCCATGTAATTAGTTAATTTAGTTAGCTTACCTTCATTCTTTGCTGTAAAATACAGCAGAGAAAATATGGTTTTTAATTACATCAGCAACACCTTTCTCAGATATTCAAACAGAAGGCACTTCTGATATGTAATCTTTCTCGGTCATTCGAGTGTCACTGTTGACAATTTAGTGGATTTTCTTAAATGTCTACTAAGAGAATGCTACATTTCTATACATCCTTCCAGCAAGAAAACTAGCGAGTGGATCGCAGCACCATCTGCTGACCATTTAGGGAATTGAGTTCTCAACTGGTGTGCCACATTTCGTTTCATAATATGGAGTGTATTGACTGTATTTTTATTTATTATGGATCCCCTTTAGCTGCTGAGAAATTACTAGGGGAAAAACTCACTTTAACATGCATTGCTGGCTCAAAACCTAAAATATCCCTCAGCATCACTTGATCACACAGTGTAGAGGCAACACACAGAGCACAGATGCAACATTCTGCACCAAACAGCCTACCTACACATACAAGCACTGCAAGAACCTACAGATCAAAGACAGAGAGAGAGAGAGACAGAGAGAGACACACAGAGAGAGAGAGAGACAGAGAGAGAGAGAGAGAGGGAGAGAGAGAGAGAGAGAGAGAGAGAGAGAGAGAGAGAGAGAGAGAGAGAGAGAAACAGAGAGAGAGAGAGAGAGAGAGAAAACAGAGAGAGAAAAGGAGAGAGAGAATAGAGAGAGAGAGAGAGAGAGAGAGAGAGAGAGAGAGAGAGAGAGAGAGAGAGAGAGAGAGAGAGAGAGAGAGAGAGAGAGACAGAGACAGACCGAGAGAGAGAGACAGAGAGAGAGAGAGACACAGACAGGAAGACAGAGAGAGACAGAGAGAGACAGAGAAGAGAGACAGAGACAGAGAGAGGCAGAGACAGAGAGAGGCAGAGACAGAGAGAGGCAGAGAGAGAGAGAGAGAGAGAGAGAGAGAGAGAGAGAGAGAGAGAGAGAGAGAGAGAGAGAGAGAGAGAGAGAGAGAGAGAGAGAGAGAGAGAGAGAGAGAGAGAGAGAGAGAGAGAGAGACAGTGTGTGTGTGTTAGATGGAATGTGTCTATCTGTGCTGAACACATTTCCCCCAGGGTTCCAGAGCTCTCCCAGAGCCTGCTAATAGAGTACCATACAGGAAACACAGCAACAAGCAGCAAGGCCACAGAGTGTGGGTAAAACTACACGGGAGAGAGAGGTGACCACAGAGAGAGAGGGCAGGCAACACGACCACAAACGTCACCACACTAGGAGATAGGGAAGGGAGGAAGGAGATGGGGAGATTAATAAGAGAGAGGTGGGAGAAGGAGGAGAGGGTAAAGAGGGAGGAGGTCAGGGAGATTAGGAGGAGAGGGGTGAGGGAGGGAGGTGAGGTCAGGAGAAAAGAGGTAGGGGAAGGAGGGAGGTCAGAGAGGAAGGTAAGGGAGGAGAGGAGAGTAGAGGGGGGAGGAGGAGGTCAGGAGATTAGGAGGAGAGGAGGAGATAGAAGAGGGGTCAGGAGGGAGGAGGTCAGGAGATTAGGAGGAGAGGGTAGAGGGGAGAGAGGTCAGGGAGATTAGGAGGAGAGGGGTGAAGGAGGGAGGAGGTCAGGGAGATTAGGAGGAGAGGGGTAAGGAGGGAGGAGGTCAGGGAGATTAGGAGGAGAGGGGTAAGGAGGGAGGAGGTCAGGGAGATTAGGAGGAGAGGGGTAAGGAGGGAGGAGGTCGGGGAGATTAGGAGGAGAGGGGTAAGGAGGGAGGAGGTTAGGAGAGTTAGGAGGAGAGGCAGGTAAGGAGGGGGGAGGTCAGGGAGGTTTAGGAGGAGAGGGGGTAAGGGGGGAGGGAGGAGTCAGGGAGATTAGGAGGAGGGGGTAAGGAGGGAGGAGGTCTGGGAGAGTTAGGAGGAGAGGGGGGTAAGGGAGTGGGAGGAGGTCAGGAGATTAGGGAGGAGAGGGGTAAGGAGGGAGGAGGTCAGGGAGATTAGGAGGAGAGGGGTAAGGAGGGAGGAGGTCAGGGAGATTAGGAGGAGAGGGGTAAGGAGGGAGGAGGTCAGGGAGATTAGGAGGAGAGGGGTAAGGAGGGAGGAGGTCAGGGAGGTTAGGAGATGCCACTGTGCCACCTTCCCCTGTCCCCATAAGGGGGGGGGAGAGAGAGAGAGAGAGAGAGAGAGAGAGAGAGAGAGAGAGAGAGAGAGAGAGAGAGGTGTGTACGTGTGCTTGTTTGGTGTGCATGTTGTGCATGTTAGCAAATGCTCAAATTTCTGCATTTGCTTGTGTGTGTGTTCCCCAGTCATTCAACAGAGATGAGCATTCTGGGAGCATAGGATAGAGGCTCATTACCCTGAAAATAGTGTGTGGCGAAAGACCCTTCTAATGCAAACTACTATTAAATACCCTTCTAATGCAAACTACTATTAAATACCCTTCTAATGCAAACTACTATTAAATACCCTTCTAATGCAAACTACTATTAAATACCCTTCTAATGCAAACTACTATTAAAGACCCTTCTAATGCAGACTACTATCAAAGACCCTTCTAATGCAAACTACTATTAAATACCCTTCTAATGCAGACTACTATCAAAGACCCTTCTAATGCAAACTACTATTAAATACCCTTCTAATGCAAACTACTATTAAATACCCTTCTAATGCAAACTACCAATAAAGACCCTTCGAATGCAAACTACCATTAAAGACCCTTCTAGTGCAAACTACTATTAAATACCCTTCTAATGCAGACTACAATAAATACCCTTCTAATGCAAACTACTATTAAAGACCCTTAATGCAAACTACCATTAAATACTAGGGGTGTAACGATCATCTACTACATCGATGTATCGGATTTATATTCCCATGATCCAACTACATCGTATCTGTGATCTGCATAGTTGGCCTTTTTGGACAACATATATCGATCTAACATCGCTTTTAAAATGTAATAAATCGATTGTATCGATACTGGGGAAATAACCCATTGGATTTAAGCACGCCAGACTTTATATGGATATTTTTTCTTAGCACTTTTAATGATAAAGGCTTTAAACATTACTCGATTCGGTCTGCCTATCCGCGAGCGCCATCGCAGCCAAGGCAGCAGCGCAAAGGGGCGCCAAGACAACAAAACATAGCATGGCAGGACTCACAGAGGAGAAGCTCGACTGAGCAGAAAATTACAAGCCACCACTAGCGGTCCTTACAAGAAACAGGAATCCAGGAAACTTCACCGGCACTGTCCAGTATCCAGGTATTTATTTCAGCCACACTGGTTGAATTTTAAAGCGCGCTACTCGAATCGATTTAAGTCACTGAATCGCTTTCGGATCGCGACGTTCTAAATGAACCAATATCGCCCTTGAACCGACGCACAACCAAAATCGTGATACAACCGGATCGAGCAGCTAAACCGTAATCGGTACACTCCCTATTAAATACCCCTTCTAATGCAAAACTACTATTAAAGACCCTTCTAATGCAAACTACCATTAAAGACCCCTCTAATGCAGAGACTACTATTAAATACCCCTCTAATGCAGACTACTATTAAAGACCCTTCTAATGCAGACTACTATTAGATCCTTCTAATGCAGACTACCATTAAAGACCCTTCTAATGAAAACTACTATTAAAGACCCTTCTAATGCAGACTACCATTAAAGACCCTTCTAATGAAAACTACAATTAAATACCCTTCTAATGTAAACTACTATTAAAGACCCTTCTAATGCAGACTACCATTAAAGACCCTTCTAATGCAAATTACTATTAAAGACCCTTCTAATGCAAATTACCATTAAATACCCTTCTAATGCAAACTACTATTAAAGACCCTTCTAATGCAAACTACTATTAAAGACCCTTCTAATGCAGACTACTATTAAATACCCTTCTAATGCAAACTACTATTAAAGACCCTTCTAATGCAAACTACCATTAAAGAACCTTCTAATGCAAACTACCATTAAAGACCCTTCTAATGAAAACTACAATTAAATACCCTTCTAATGCAAACTACTATTAAAGACCCTTCTTAATGTCAGACTACCACTAAAGACCCTTTCTAATGCAAATTACTATTAAAGACCCTTCTAATGCAAATTACCATTAAATACCCTTCTTATGCAAACTACTATTAAAGACCCTTCTAATGCAGACTACTATTAAATACCCTTCTAATGCAAACTACTATTAAAGACCCTTCTAATGCAGACTACCATTAAAGACCCTTCTAATGCAGACTACCATTAAAGACCCTTCTAATGCAAATTACTATTAAAGACCCTTCTAATGCAAATTACTATTAAAGACCCTTCTAATGCAAACTACTATTAAATACCCTTCTAATGCAAACTACTATTAAAGACCCTTCTAATGCAGACTACTATTAAATACCCTTCTAATGCAGACTACCATAAAGACCCTTCCAATGCTAGACTACCACTAAAGACCCTTCTAATGCAGACTACCATTAAAGACCCTTCTAATGCAAAATTACTATTAAAGACCCTTCTAATGCAAATTACTATTAAAGACCCTTCCAATGCAAATTACTATTAAAGACCCTTCTAATGCAACCACTATTAAAGACCCTTCTAATGCAAACTACTATTAAATACCCTTCTTAATGCAAACTACGACTAAATACCTTCTAATGCAGACTACTATTAAATACCCTTCTAATGCAAACTACTATTAAATACCCTTCTAATGCAAATTACTATTAAAGACCCTTCTAATGCAAATTACCATTAAATACCCTTCTAATGCAAACTACTATTAAATACCCTTCTAATGCAAACTACTATTAAAGACCCTTCTAATGCAGACTACTATTAAATACCCTTCTAATGCAAACTACTATTAAAGACCCTTCTAATGCAAATTACTATTAAAGACCCTTCTAATGCAAATTACTATGAAATACCCTTCTAATGCAAACTACTATTAAATACCCTTCTAATGCAAACTACTATCAAAGACCCTTCTAATGCAAACTACTATCAAAGACCCTTCTAACCCAAATTACCATTAAAGACCCTTCTACTTCAAACTACCATTAAAGTCAGTGAATAATTTAGAATATATTTACATGCTGCTTTTCAACATCACAGAAATCACAGCATTTACAACCATCTAACATCTCAACAACATCAAAAGTTTAGTATGCGCCCTGCTATTTCCTCGGCTCTGATCTTGGATCAATAAAACCATTATTTTTGTGCGCACGTAAAAAAACGCCGCGTCACCACACACACACACACACACACACACACCCGCTTGTTTTTGCTATCCTCAGGGTTCATAAACATTGACAGATTTTGGACAGATAGAATTCAATGACTTTCCTAATGAAAACTACAATAAATACCCTAATGCAAACTACTAACCGTGGTGGGATGCTCCCAAACACAGCCGGATGATGCTCCCAAACACAGCCGACCTAAAAGCGCCATTCCCATCCTGGCTGATATGTTTATTTTAATTTGATTGATCAAAATGTTTCAAAATCTGTGCTACATAAATTACATTAACAGAAATGATTAAATTAATTTCATGACTTTCCCAAAACGCTTATATTTTTATCACTTCCAAAACGCTTTCCAGGCTTTTTCCTTACCGGATGAACTCCTGTTCTTGTGGGGACCAAACAACTGCTGGTCAATAACACATTAGCATCAATACGTTGCTGGTCAATAACACATTACATCAGTACGTGGCAATAACACATTACATCGTACGTGTGGCAATAACACATTACATCCGCGCACGGTGCTGGTCAATAACACATTACATTAGTACGGTGCTGGTCAATAACACATTACATTAGTAATGTGTGGTAACAATAACACATTACATCCGACGGTGCTGTCAATAACACATTACATCAGCACGGATTGGGTAATAACACATTACATTAGTACGGTGTGGTCAACAACAATTAACATATGTACGGTCTGGTCAATAACACATTACATCCGCAGTGCTGGTCAATAACACATTACATCCGCACGTGCTGGTCGATAACACATTACATCAGTACGGTGCTGATCAATAACATATTGCATCCGCATCGGTGCTAAAGGTCAATAACACATTACATTAGTACGGATGCTGACTATCAATAACACATTACATTAGTACGGTGCTGGATCACTAAACACATTACATCAGTATACTGGTGCTGGTCAATAACATATTACATTAGTACGGTTGCAAGGTCAATAACACATTACATCCGTACGTGTGGTCAATAACACATTACATTAGTACGGTGCTGGTCAATAACACATTACATCAGTACGTGCTGGTCAATAACACATTACATTAGTACGGTGCTGGTCAATAACAATACATCAGTACGGTGCTGGTCAATAACACATTACATTAGTATGGTAGTTGGACAATAACACATTACATTAGTACGGTGTAGGTAATAACACATTACGATTAGTACGGTGCTGTCAAGAACACAAATTACATTAGTACGGTGCTGGTCAATAACCCATTACATTAGTACGGTGCTGGCCAATAACACATACATACAATACGGTGCTGGTAATAACACATTACATTAGTACGGTGCTGGTCAATAACACATTACATCGATCGTGTTAACAATACAATAACACATTACATTAGTACGGTAGCAAGTGGTCAATAACACATTACATTAGTACGGTAGCAGGTCAATAACACTGACATCAGTACGTGCTGGTCAATCACACATTACATTAGTAAGTGCTGGTCAATAACACATTACATTAGTACGTGTTGGTCAATAACACATTACATTAGTACGGGTTGGTCAATAACACATTACATTAGTAATGCGTCAATAACACATTACATAAGGTAGGGTGTGGTCAATAAACATTACATTAGTACGGTGTGGTAGCAATAACACATTACATCAATACGGTGCTGGTCAATAACACATTACATCCGTACGGTGCGGGTCAATAACACATTACATTAGTACTGGTGCTGGTCAATAACATATTACATTAGTACGGTTGCTGGTCAAAACACATTACATCCGTACGGTGCGGGTCGACAACACATTACATCCGTACGGTGCTGGTCAACTAACACATTACATCAGTACGGTGCTGATCAATAGCACTTTACATCCGTGAAGACGCCGGTGCTGGTCAATAACACATTAGCATTAGTACGGGTAAAGTGATCAATAACACATTGGCATTAGTACGGGTGTTGGTACAATAACACATTACATCAGTACGGTGCGGTCAATAACACATTACATTAGTACGGTGCTGGTCAATAACACATTACATCCGCACTGTGGTCAATAACACATTAGCATTAGTACGGGCAGCACTAACATATTACATTAGTACGGGGTGTGTCAATAACACATTACATTAGTACGGTACAGGTCAACAACAATTACATTAGTACGGTGGTGGTCAATAACACATTACAATAGTACGGTGTGGCAATACCATATTAGCATTAGTACGGGTGCTGGTCAATAACACATTACATTAGTACGTACTGGCCAATAACACATTACATCACGTGTGGTAAATAACACATTACATTAGTACGAAGCACAATAACACATTACATCAATACGGTGCTGGTCAATAACACATTGCATTGGTACGGTAGCTGGTCAATAACACATTGCATTAGTACGGTGTTGGTCAATAACATATGACATCGGCACGGTGCTGTCAATAACACATTAGCATTAGTACGTGGTCAATAACACATTACATTAGTACGGTGTTGGTTCAATAACACATTACATTAGTAAAAGGGTGCTGGTCAATAACACATTACATTAGTACGGTGCTGGACAATAACACATTACATCAATACGTGCTGGTAATAACACATTACATCCGTGACGGGTGCAGGTCAATAACACATTACATTAGTACGGTGCTGGTCAATAACACATTACATCAGTACGGTGCTGGTCAATAACACATTACATTAGTACGGTGCTGGTCAATAACACATTACATTAGTACGGTGCTGGTCAATAACACATTACATTAGTACGGTGCTGGTCAATAACACATTACATCCGTACGGTGCTGGTCAATAACACATTACATTAGTACGGTGCTGGTCAATAACACATTACATTAGTACGGGCTGGTCAATAACACATTACATCAGTACGGTGCTGGTCAATAACACATTACATTAGTACGGTGCTGGTCAATAACACATTACATTAGTACGGTGCTGGTCAATAACACATTACATCCGTACGGTGCTGGTCAATAACACATTACATTAGTACGGTGCTGGTCAATAACACATTACATTAGTACGGTGCTGGTCAATAACACATTACATCAGTACGGTGCTGGTCAATAACACATTACATTAGTACGGTGCTGGTCAATAACACATTACATTAGTACGGTGCTGGTCAATAACACATTACATTAGTACGGTGCTGGTCAATAACACATTACATTAGTACGGTGCTGGTCAATAACACATTACATTAGTACGGTGCTGGTCAATAACACATTACATCAATACGGTGCTGGTCAATAACACATTACATCCGTACGGTGCTGGTCAATAACACATTACATTAGTACGGTGCTGGTCAATAACACATTACATTAGTACGGTGCTGGTCAATAACACATTACATTAGTACGGTGCTGGTCAATAACACATTACATTAGTACGGTGCTGGTCAATAACACATTATAACACATTACATCAGTACTATTACATTCACACACAATCCCCTCAAACACACACATTCCCATTTCCTGTTTTCCCTCAGGTAGACTACCCAGTGGTAAAAGCGGTTTGCGTATGAATACACACAGTGTGGTGGGGGTGTATGTTCAACGGTAACAGAGAGAGATGCTGCGAAAGGGGAGGACCTAGAGTGAAAATGAGGAGGGAGGAAGAGGAGAGAGGAGGAGGAGAGAGGAGGGAGAAAGAGAGAGGAGGAGGAAGAGGAGAGAGGAAGAGGAGAGAGGAGGAGGAAGAGAAGAGAGGAGGAGGAGGAAGAGGAGAGGAGGAGGAAGAGAAGAGAGGAGGGAGGGAGGAAGAGGAGAGGAGGAGGAAGGGAGGAGAGGAGGAGGAAGAGGAGAGAGGAGGGAGGAGGGAGGAGAAGAGAGAGGGAGAGGAGGGGGGAGAGAGAGGAGAGGAGGAGAGGAAGAGGAGGAGGAAGACAAGGAGGAGGAGGAGGAGGAGGAGGAGGAAGAGTAGAGAGGAAGAGGAGGAAGAGGAGAGAGGAGGAGGAGGAGGAGGAGGAGGAGAGAGGAAGAAGAGGAGAGAGGAAGAGGAGGAAGAGAGAGGAGGAGGAGCTTACCTGAAGAATGTGACGAAGAACTGTACCAGATCCATGAAGTTACTGTGCTGAGAGAAGGCAATCTGAGGAGAGAGAGACAGACAGGTTAACAGACAGACAGGTTAACAGACAGGTCAGAGACAGACAGGTTAACAGACAGAAAGGCAATCTGAGGAGAGAGAGACAGACAGGTCAGAGACAGACAGGCAATCTGAGGAGAGAGAAACAGACAGGTTAACAGACAGGTAATCTGAGGAGAGAGAGACAGACAGGTCAGAGACAGACAAACTGGCTATAAATTGGCATGACTGATTCAGTGTGGTGTGTCTTACTTGTTGTGTGTGTGTGTGTGTGTGTGTGTGTGTGTGTGTCTGTACGCGCGTGTTTGTTCCTGAGACCTTGTACAGTCGTGGTCAACAGGTTTTGAGAATAACACAAATATTAATTTTCACAAAGTCTGCTGCCTCAGTTTTTATGATGGCAATTTGCATATACTCCAGAATGTTATGAAGAGTGATCAGATGAATTGCAATTAATTGCAAAGTCCCTCTTCTTGAAAAGAACACAAAGGACCAGCTGCCATCATGTCAGTGATTCTCTCGTTAACACAGGTGAGAGTGTTGACGAGGACGAGGACAAGGCTGGAGATCACTCGGTCATGCTGATTGAGTTAGAATAACAGACTGGAAGCTTTAAAAGGAGGGTGGTGCTTGAAATCATTGTTCTTCCTCTGTTAACCATGGTTACCTGCAAGGAAATGTTGTGCCGTCATCATTGCTTTGCACAAAAAGGGCTTCACAGGCAAGGATATTGCTGCTAGTAAGATTGCACCTAAATCAACCATTTATCGGATCATCAAGAACTTCAAGGAGAGAGTTCAATTGTTGTGAAGAAGGGCTTCAGGGCGCCCAAGAAAGTCCAGCAAGCGCCAGGACCGTCTCCTAAAGTTGATTCAGCTGTGGGATCGGGGTACCACCAGTGCAGAGCTTGCTCAGGAATGGCAGCAGGCAGGTGTGAGTGCATCTGCACGCACAGTGAGGCAAAGACTTTTGGAGGATGGCCTGGTGTCAAGAAGGGCAGCGAGAAGCCACTTCTCTCCAGGAAAAACATCAGGGACAGACTGATATTCTGCAAAAGGTACAGGGATTGGACTGCATGAGGACTGGGAAAGTCATTTTCTCTGATGAATCCCGTTTCCGATTGTTTGGGGCATCCGGAAAAAAGCTTGTCCGGAGAAGACAAGGTGAGCGCTACCATCAGTCCTGTGTCATGCCAACATTAAAGCATCCTGAGACCATTCATGCTTCTCAGCCAATGGAGTGGGCTCACTCACAATTGTGCCTAAGAACACAGCCATGAATAAAGAATGGTACCAACACATCCTCCGAGAGCAACTTCTCCCAACCATCCAAGAACAGTTTGGTGACGAACAATGCCTTTTCCAGCATGATGGAGCACCTTGCCATAAGGCAAAAGTGATAACTAAGTGGCTCGGGGAACAAAGCATCGACATTTTGGGTCCATGGAAACTCCCCAGACCTTAATCCCATTGAGAACGTGTGGTCGATCCTCAAGAGGCGGGTGGACAAACAAAACCCCACAAATTCTGACAAACTCCAAGCATTGATTATGCAAGAATGGGCTGCCATCAGTCAGGATGTGGCCCAGAAGTTAATTGACAGCATGCCAGGGCGGATTGCAGAGGTCTTGAAAAAGAAGGGTCAACACTGCAAATATTGACTCTTTGCATAAACTGAATGTAATTGTCAATAAAAGCCTTTGACACTTATGGAATGCTTGTAATTATACTTCAGTATACCATAGTAACATCTGAGAGAGAGAGAGACAGAAAGAGAGAGAGACAGAGAGAGAGACAGAAAGAGAGAGAGACAGAAAGAGAGAGAGACAGAAAGAGAGAGAGACAGAGAGAGAGAGAGAGAGAGAGACAGAGAGAGAGAGAGAGAGAGACAGAGAGAGAAAGAGAGAGAGCGAGAGAGGAGGTAGAGAGAGACGGAGCGAGAGGGTGGGAGAGGTAGAGGAGGTAGAGAGAGACGGAGCGAGAGGGTGGGAGAGGGAGAAGTGGAGAACATTACCTCGTTGACGAAGGTACAACTCCATCAGACGTTAAACTCCAAAAAATATGTTTGTGAGAAAAGTTAGCAGCTAACCCTAACTCTCCTTGGAAGAGAGAGGTCAGAAAGACCGGAGCTGATGGCTGTGGAGCCTCGCCTCGTGCCTAGCCTAGCATAGCCTGTATGTCTATCCTCTGGCCTCGTGGCTAGCCTAGCCTAGCATAGCCTGTATGTTTCTCCTCTGGCCTCGTGGCTAGCCTAGCCTAGCCTGTATGTCTATCCTCTGGCCTCGTGGCTAGCCTAGCATAGCCTGTATGTCTCTCCTCTGGCCTTGTGGCTAGCGTAGCATGGCCTAGCCTGTATGTCTCTCCTCTGGCCTCGTGGCTAGCCTAGCCTAGCCTAGCATAGCCTGTATGTCTCTCCTCTGGTTGCAGCTGGCTGGATGCTCAGCCCAACACTGAGACTACACTGGGCAGGACGTGGAGCAGCCGAGCCCAGCTGAAAGAAGAGGAGGAGGGGGAGAGGGAGGGGAAGGAGAGGGGGACCCCAGCCAAATCACTTCCAGAAGAGGAACAGAACAGAAAGTTGTCTGGGGCTGGGCAGGCCGTGAAACACAGCAGAGGCTGGGCAGGCCGTGGAACACAGCAGGGGCTGGGCAGGCCGTGGAACACAGCAGGGGCTGGGCAGGCCGTGGAACACAGCAGGGGCTGGGCAGGCCGTGGAACACAGCAGGGGCTGGGCAGGCCGTGGAACACAGCAGGGGCTGGGCAGGCCGTGGAACACAGCAGGGGCTGGGCAGGCCGTGGAACACAGCAGGGCTGGGCAGGCCGTGGAACACAGCAGGGGCTGGGCAGGCCGTGGAACACAGCAGGGGCTGGGCAGGCCGTGGAACACAGCAGGGGCTGGGCAGGCCGTGGAACACAGCAGGGGCTGGGCAGGCCGTGAAACACAGCAGGGGCTGGGCAGGCCGTGGAACACAGCAGGGGCTGGGCAGGCCGTGGAACACAGCAGGGGCTGGGCAGGCTGTGGAACACGCAGGGGCTGGGCAGGCCGTGGAACACAGCAGGGGCTGGGCAGGCCGTGGAACACAGCAGGGGCTGGGCAGGCCGTGGAACACAGCAGGGGCTGGGCAGGCCGTGGAACACAGCACAGAATGACGGAGCCCCCCCTCAGACCCAGAGGAGCTACAGGAAGGATATTATATCCAGATCACTGTGTAGAGCTCCATACTGTAGACAGACAGACAGACAGACAGACAGACAGACTGGTGCCCCCCCCCCCCTCCAATACACTCTGAACACCGAGTCCTCCAGGCAGCAGAGAGAGCAGGGTCTGGTTAAACACACACAGCCGTTCAGCTGAGACACACAGAGACCCTATTCACCACTAACTACCCACATCAACACACATCCAGCACATAGAACACTATGCACCACTGCTGGCTATTGAGATAGAGGAGTTGTAACATGTGTGTGTGTGTGTGTGTGTGTGTGTAGAGGTGTGTGTGTGTAGAGGTGTGTGTGTGTAGAGGTGTGTGTGTGTAGAGGTGTGTGTGTGTAGAGGTGTGTGTGTGTGTAGAGGTGTGTGTGTGTGCGCGTGCCCTCAAGAAACACAACAGGAATATCGCAGCTCATGGAGAATACTCCCTCACAGAGATTGGTCAAGGCTACACCTTCTTTAGGAAAAGTGTTCCGGAAGATGCTAGCTGCCTACATGGGGTGGATTTGGCTGAAAAAACCTCAATCCCTGAATCCCTTTTCGGGAATTAGTGAGCGGCTGATGTTTTGCGAGCGCCGACCCACCTTTGCTATTTTGTGATTATTTTCGTGTGTATCTTTACTTCATTTTCACGAAATGCATCCGGTGGTGAGGGTAGGCAACATCACCTCCGCCACCCTGACCCTCAACACGGGGGCCCCACAGGGATGTGTGCTCAGTCCCCTCCTGTACTCCCTGTTCAGCCACTACTGCGTGGCCACGCACGACTCCAACACCATCCTCAAGTTAGCTGACGACACGATGGTATTAGGCCTGATCACCAGCGAAGATGAGACGGCCTCCAGCGAGGAGGTCAGTGACCTGGCGGTGTGGTGCCGGAGCAACATCCTCTCCCTAAACGATGAGACGGCCTCCAGGGAGGAGGTCAGTGACCTGGCGGTGTGTTGCCAGGACAACAACCTCTCCCTCAACGATGAGACGGCCTCCAGGGAGGAGGTCAGTGACCTGGCGGTGTGTTGCCAGGACAACAACCTCTCCCTCAACGATGAGACGGCCTCCAGGGAGGAGGTCAGTGACCTGGCGGTGTGGCGCCGGAGCAACAACCTCTCCCTCAACGTGAGCAAGACCAGGGAGCTGATGGTGGACTACAGGAAAGGGGGGGGGGCGAGCACGCCCACATCCACATCGACGGGGCTGCAGTGGAGCGGGTCGAGAGTTTCTAATTCCGTGTCCAAATCACTAAGGACTTAAAATGGTCCACTCACACGTGCACAGTCATGGAGAAGGCACGACAGTGTCTCTTCCCCCTCAAGAAGTTGAAAAGGTTTGGCATGGGCCCTCAAATCCTCAATAAGTTATACAGCTGCACCATTGAGAGCATATTGACTGGCTGCATCACTGCTTGGTACAGCAACAGCACCGCCCTGGATCGCATGGCGCTACAGAGGGTGGTGCGGACAGCCCAGTACATCACTGGGGCCGAGCTCCCTGCCATCCAGGGACCTCTATATCAGGTGGAAAATCGTTAAAGACTCCAGCCACCCAAGCCATAGACTGTTCTCTCTGCTTCCGTAAGGCAAGTGGTACCAGTGCATCAAGTCTGACACCAACAGGCTCCTGAACAGCTTCTATCCCCAAGCCGTAAGACTGTAAATAGCTAACAGCATTGACTACATGGACTATCTGAGCTGACCCTTGGATTTTATTTTTATACTGTCTCTATGCACACTGACAGGACCCTACACGCTCACAGGGCCCTACACACTGACAGGGCCCTACACACTCACAGGACCCTACACACTAACAGGACCCTACACGCTCACAGGGCCCTACACGCTCACAGGACCCTACACGCTCACAGGGCCCTACACGCTCACAGGACCCTACACGCTCACAGGGCCCCTACCGCTCACAGGAACCCTACACGCTCCACAGGACCCTACACGCTCACAGGACCCTACACGCTCACAGGGCCCTACACGCTCACAGGGCCCTACACGCTCACAGGGCCCTACACACTCACAGGGCCCTACACGCTCACAGGGCCCTACACGCTCACAGGGCCCTACACACTGACAGGACCCTACACGCTCACAGGGCCCTACACACTCACAGGACCCTACACACTAACAGGACCCTACACGCTCACAGGGCCCTACACGCTCACAGGGCCCTACACACTCACAGGACCCTACACGCTCACAGGACCCTACACGCTCACAGGACCCTACACGCTCACAGGACCCTACACGCTCACAGGGCCCTACACGCTCACAGGACCCTACACGCTCACAGGACCCTACACGCTCACAGGGCCCTACACACTCACAGGGCCCTACACACTCACAGGGCCCTACACGCTCACAGGGCCCTACGCTCACAGGACCTACACACACCCCAGGGGCCCTACACGCTCACAGGGCCCTCCACGCTCAGGGCCCCTACACGCTCACAGGACCCTACACACTCACAGGACCCTACACACTCACAGGACCCTGCTCACAGGACCCTACACTGACAGGACCCTACACGCTCACAGGACCTACGCTCCCACAGGACCCTACACGCTCACAGGACCTACACGCTCACAGGACCCTACACGCTCACAGCCCAGGACCCTACACGCTCACAGGACCCTACACGCTCACAGGGCCCCTACACGCTCACAGGGCCCTACACGCTCACAGGGCCCTACACGCTCACAGGACCCTACACGCTCACAGGACCCTACACACTCACAGGACCCTACACACTCACAGGACCCTACACACTCACAGGACCCTACACGCTCACAGGACCCTACACGCTCACAGGGCCCTACACGCTCACAGGACCCTACACACTCACGCACACTGATACTCCAACACACACACATAACATGAACACACACACACACTGTAGAATCATCATATACGCTGCTGCTACTCTGTTTATCATATATGCTGATACCTAGTCACCTTACATATCTACCTCCATCACTCCAGTATCCCTGTCCCCTTACCCCTATACATATCTACCTCCATCACTCCAGTATCCCTGTCCCTGTACCCCTATACATATCTACCTCCATCACTCCAGTATCCCTGTCCCCTGACCCCTATACATATCTACCTCCATCACTCCAGTATCCCTGTCCCCTGACCCCTATACATATCTACCTCCATCACTCCAGTATCCCTGTCCCCTTACCCCTATACATATCTACCTCCATCACTCCAGTATCCCTGTCCCCTTACCCCCTACACATATCTACCTCCATCACTCCAGTATCCCTGTCCCCTTACCCCTATACATATCTACCTCTATCACTCCAGTATCCCTGTCCCCTGACCCCTATACATACAGTGGGGAAAAAAAGTATTTAGTCAGCCACCAATTGTGCATGTTCTCCCACTTAAAAAGATGAGAGAGGCCTGTAATTTTCATCATAGGTACACGTCAACTATGACAGACAAAATGAGAAAAAATAATCCAGAAAATCACATTGTAGGATTTTTAATGAATTTATTGGCAAATGATGGTGGAAAATAAGTATTTGGTCAATAACAAAAGTTTCTCAATACTTTGTTATATACCCTTTGTTGCAATGACACAGGTCAAACGTTTTCTGTAAGTCTTCACAAGGTTTTCACACACTGTTTCTGGTATTTTGGCCCATTCCTCCATGCAGATCTCCTCTAGAGCAGTGATGTTTTGAGGCTGTCGCTGGGCAACACGGACTTTCAACTCCCTCCAAAGATTTTCTATGGGGTTGAGATCTGGAGACTGGCTAGGCCACTCCAGGACCTTGAAATGCTTCTTACGAAGCCACTCCTTCGTTGCCCGGGCGGTGTGTTTGGGATCATTGTCATGCTGAAAGACTCAGCCACGTTTCATCTTCAATGCCCTTGCTGATGGAAGAAGGTTTTCACTCAAAATCTCACGATACATGGCCCCATTCATTCTCTTTCCTTTACACGGATCAGTCGTCCTGGTCCCTTTGCAGAAAAAACAGCCCCAAAGCATGATGTTTCCACCCCCATGCTTCACAGTAGGTATGGTGTTCTTTGGATGCAACTCAGCATTCTTTGTCCTCCAAAAATGACGAGTTGAGTTTTTTACCAAAAGTTATATTTTGGTTTCATCTGACCATATGACATTCTCCCAATCCTCTTCTGGATCATCCAAATGCACTTCAGACGGGCCTGGACATGTACTGGCTTAAGCAGGGGGACACGTCTTGCACTGCAGGATTTGAGTCCCTGGCGGCGTAGTGTGTTACTGATGGTAGGCTTTGTTACTTTGGTCCCAGCTCTCTGCAGGTCATTCACTAGGTCCCCCGTGTGGTTCTGGGATTTTTGCTCACGTTCTTGTGATCATTTTGACTCCACGGGGTGAGATCTTGCGTGGAGCCCCAGATCGAGGGAGATTATCAGTGGTCTTGTATGTCTTCCATTTCCTAATAATTGCTCCCACAGTTGATTTCTTCAAACCAAGCTGCTTACCTATTGCAGATTCAGTCTTCCCAGCCTGGTGCAGGTCTACAATTTTGTTTCTGGTGTCCTTTGACAGCTCTTTGGTCTTGGCCATAGTGGAGTTTGGAGTGTGACTGTTTGAGGTTGTGGACAGGTTTATTTTATACTGATAACAAGTTCAAACAGGTGCCATTAATACAGGTAACGAGTGGAGGACAGAGGAGCCTCTTAAAGAAGAAGTTACAGGTCTGTGAGAGCCAGAAATCTTGCTTGTTTGTAGGTGACCAAATACTTATTTTCCACCATAATTTGCAAATAAATTCATTAAAAATCCTACGATGTGGGTTTCTGGATTTTTTTCCTCAATTTGTCTGTCATAGTTGACGTGTACCTATGATGAAAATTACAGGCATCTCTCATCTTTTTAAGTGGGAGAACTTGCACAATGGTGGCTGACTAAATACTTTTTCCCCACTGTATCTACCTCCATCACTCCAGTATCCCTGTCCCTTACCCCTATACATATCTACCTCCATCACTCCAGTATCCCTGTCCCCTTACCCCTATACATATCTACCTCCATCACTCCAGTATCCCTGTCCCTTACCCTATACATATCTACCTCCATCACTCCAGTATCCCTGTCCCCTTACCCCTATACATATCTACCTCCATCACTCCAGTATCCCTGTCCCCACTCCTATACATATCTACCTCCACTCACTCCAGTATCCCTGTCCCTTACCCCTATACATATCTACCTCCATCACTCCAGTATCCCTGTCCCCTTACCCCTATACATATCTACCTCCATCACTCCAGTATCCCTGTCCCCTTACCCCTAGACATATCTACCTCCATCACTCCAGTATCCCTGTCCCCTTACCCCTATACATATCCACCTCCATCACTCCAGTATCCCTGTCCCCTTACCCCTATACATATATACCTCCATCACTCCAGTATCCCTGTCCCCTTCACCCTATACATATCTACCTCCATCACTCCAGTATCCCTGTCCCCTTACCCCTATACATATCTACCTCCATCACTCCAGTATCCCTGTCCCTACCCCTATACATATCCACCTCCATCACTCCAGTATCCCTGTCCCCTGACCCCTATACATATCCACCTCCATCACTCCAGTATCCCTGTCCCCTTACCCCTATACATATCTACCTCCATCACTCCAGTATCCCTGTCCCCTTACCCCTATACATATCTACCTCCATCACTCCAGTATTCCTGTCCCCTTACCCCTATACATATCTACCCTCCATCACTCCAGTATCCCTGTCCCCTTACCCCCTATACATATCTACCTCCATCACTCCAGTATCCCTGTCCCCCTTACCCCTATACATATCTACCTCCATCACTCCAGTATCCCTGTCCCCTTACCCCTATACATATCTACCTCCATCACTCCAGTATCCCTGTCCCCTTACCCCTATACATATCTACCTCCATCACTCCAGTATCCCTGTCCCCTTACCCCCTATACATATCTACCTCCATCACTCCAGTATCCCTGTCCCCTTACCCCTATACATATCTACCTCCATCACTCCAGTATCCTGTCCCCTTACCCCTATACATATCTACCTCCATCACTCCAGTATCCCTGTCCCCTTACCCCTATACATATCTACCTCCATCACTCCAGTATCCCTGTCCCCTGACCCCTATACATATCTACCTCCATCACTCCAGTATCCCTGTCCCCTTACCCCTATACATATCTACCTCCATCACTCCAGTATCCCTGTCCCCTGACCCCTATACATATCTACCTCCATCACTCCAGTATCCCTGTCCCCTGACCCCTAAACATATCTACCTCTATCACTCCACTATCCCTATCCCCTTACCCCTATACATATCTACCTCCATCACTCCAGTATCCCTGTCCCCTTACCCCTATACATATCTACCTCCATCACTCCAGTATCCCTGTCCCCTTACCCCTATACATATCTACCTCCATCACTCCAGTATCCCTGTCCCCTTACCCCTATACATATCTACCTCCATCACTCCAGTATCCCTGTCCCCTTACCCCTATACATATCTACCTCCATCACTCCAGTATCCCTGTCCCCTTACCCCTATACATATCTACCTCCATCACTCCAGTATCCCTGTCCCCTTACCCCTATACATATCTACCTCCATCACTCCAGTATCCCTGTCCCCTTACCCCTATACATATCTACCTCCATCACTCCAGTATCCCTGTCACCCTTACCCCTATACATATCTATCTCCATCACTCCAGTATCCCTGTCCCCTTACCCCCTATACATATCTACCTCCATCACTCCAGTATCCCTGTCCCCTTACCCCTATACATATCTACCTCCATCACTCCAGTATCCCTGTCCCCTTACCCCTATACATATCTACCTCCATCACTCCAGTATCCCTGCACATTGTTAATATGGAACTGGAACTGACCCTGTATATAGCTACTGACCCTGTATATAGCTACTGACCCTCGAACTGTCCCTGTATATAGCTACTGACCCTCGAACTGTCCCTGTATATAGCTACTGACCCTGTATATAGCTACTGACCCTGGAACTGACCCTGTATATAGCTACTGACCCTGGATCTGACCCTGTATATAGCTACTGACCCTGTATATAGCTACTGACCCTGTATATAGCTACTGACCCTGGAACTGACCCTGTATATAGTTACTGACCCTGTATATAGCTACTGACCCTGGATCTGACCCTGTATATAGCTACTGACCCTGTATATAGCTACTGACCCTGGAACTGACCCTGTATATAGTTACTGACCCTGTATATAGCTACTGACCCTGGAACTGACCCTGTATATAGCTACTGACCCTGTATATAGTTACTGACCCTGTATATAGCTACTGACCCTGGAACTGTCCCTGTATATAGCTACTGACCCTGTATATAGCTACTGACCCTGGAACTGACCCTGTATATAGCTACTGACCCTGGAACTGTCCCTGTATATAGCTACTGACCCTGGAACTGACCCTGTATATAGCTACTGTCCCTGTATATAGCTACTGACCCTGTATATAGCTACTGACCCTGGAACTGACCCTGTATATAGCTACTGACCCTGGATCTGACCCTGTATATAGCTACTGACCCTGTATATAGCTACTGACCCTGTATATAGCTACTGACCCTGGAACTGACCCTGTATATAGTTACTGACCCTGTATATAGCTACTGACCCTGGATCTGACCCTGTATATAGCTACTGACCCTGTATATAGCTACTGACCCTGGAACTGACCCTGTATATAGTTACTGACCCTGTATATAGCTACTGACCCTGGAACTGACCCTGTATATAGCTACTGACCCTGTATATAGTTACTGACCCTGTATATAGCTTCTGACCCTGGAACTGTCCCTGTATATAGCTACTGACCCTGGAACTGTCCCTGTATATAGCTACTGACCCTGGAACTGACCCTGTATATAGCTACTGACCCTGGAACTGACCCTGTATATAGCTACTGACCCTGGAACTGACCCTGTATATAGCTACTGACCCTGGAACTGTCCCTGTATATAGCTACTGACCCTGGAACTGACCCTGTATATAGCTACTGACCCTGGAACTGACCCTGTATATAGCTACTGACCCTGGAACTGACCCTGTATATAGCTACTGACCCTGTATATAGCTACTGACCCTGGAACTGTCCCTGTATATATCTACTGACCCTGGAACTGACCCTGTATATAGCTACTGACCCTGGAACTGTATATAGCTACTGACCCTAGAACTGACCCTGTATATAGCTACTGACCCTGGAACTGACCCTGTATATAGCTACTGACCCTGGAACTGACCCTGTATATAGCTACTGACCCTGGAACTGACCCTGTATATAGCTACTGACCCTGGAACTGACCCTGTATATAGCTACTGACCCTGGAACTGTCCCTGTATATAGCTACTGACCCTGTATATAGCTACTGACCCTGGAACTGTCCCTGTATATAGCTACTGACCCTGTATATAGCTACTGACCCTGTATATAGCTACTGACCCTGGAACTGACCCTGTATATAGCTACTGACCCTGTATATAGCTACTGACCCTGTATATAGCTACTGACCCTGGAACTGACCCTGTATATAGCTACTGACCCTGTATATAGCTACTGACCCTGTATATAGCTACTGACCCTGGAACTGTCCCTGTATATAGCTACTGACCCTGGAACTGACCCTGTATATAGCTACTGACCCTGAAACTGTCCCTGTATATAGCTACTGACCCTGGAACTGTCCCTGTATATAGCTACTGACCCTGTATATAGCTACTGACCCTGGAACTGTCCCTGTATATAGCTACTGACCCTGGAACTGACCCTGTATATAGCTACTGACCCTGGAACTGACCCTGTATATAGCTACTGACCCTGTATATAGCTACTGACCCTGGAACTGTATATAGCTACTGACCCTGTATATAGCTACTGACCCTGTATATAGCTACTGACCCTGGAACTGTCCCTGTATATAGCTACTGACCCTGGAACTGTCCCTGTATATAGCTACTGTCCCTGTATATAGCTACTGACCCTGGAACTGTATATAGCTACTGACCCTGGAACTGTATATAGCTACTGACCCTGGAACTGACCCTGTATATAGCTACTGACCCTGGAACTGTATATAGCTACTGACCTTGGAACTGTCCCTGTATATAGCTACTGACCCTGGAACTGTCCCTGTATATAGCTACTGACCCTGGAACTGACCCTGTATATAGCTACTGACCCTGGAACTGACCCTGTATATAGCTACTGACCCTGGAACTGACCCTGTATATAGCTACTGACCCTGGAACTGACCCTGTATATAGCTACTGACCCTGTATATAGCTACTGACCCTGGAACTGTCCCTGTATATAGCTTCTGACCCTGGAACTGTCCCTGTATATAGCTACTTACCCTGGAACTGTCCCTGTATATAGCTACTGACCCTGGAACTGACCCTGTATATAGCTACTGACCCTGGAACTGACCCTGTATATAGCTACTGACCCTGGAACTGACCCTGTATATAGCTACTGACCCTGGAACTGACCCTGTATATAGCTACTGACCCTGGAACTGACCCTGTATATAGCTACTGACCCTGGAACTGTCCCTGTATATAGCTACTGACCCTGGAACTGACCCTGTATATAGCTACTGACCCTGGAACTGTCCCTGTATATAGCTACTGACCCTGTATATAGCTACTGACCCTGGAACTGTCCCTGTATATAGCTACTGACCCTGGAACTGACCCTGTATATAGCTACTGACCCTGGAACTGACCCTGTATATAGCTACTGACCCTGGAACTATCCCTGTATATAGCTACTGACCCTGGAACTGTCCCTGTATATAGCTACTGACCCTGTATATAGCTACTGTCCCTGTATATAGCTACTGACCCTGTATATAGCTACTGACCCTGTATATAGCTACTGACCCTGGAACTGTCCCTGTATATAGCTACTGACCCTGGAACTGACCCTGTATATAGCTACTGACCCTGAAACTGTCCCTGTATATAGCTACTGACCCTGGAACTGTCCCTGTATATAGCTACTGACCCTGTATATAGCTACTGACCCTGGAACTGTCCCTGTATATAGCTACTGACCCTGGAACTGACCCTGTATATAGCTACTGACCCTGGAACTGACCCTGTATATAGCTACTGACCCTGTATATAGCTACTGACCCTGGAACTGTATATAGCTACTGACCCTGTATATAGCTACTGACCCTGTATATAGCTACTGACCCTGGAACTGTCCCTGTATATAGCTACTGACCCTGGAACTGTCCCTGTATATAGCTACTGTCCCTGTATATAGCTACTGACCCTGGAACTGTATATAGCTACTGACCCTGGAACTGTATATAGCTACTGACCCTGGAACTGTCCCGGTATAGAGCTTCTTACTTTCTCCTGTTCTTCTTATTTCTTGGTGTGTGTTTTTGTTCTACCTTGTTCTTTTTTGATTACTGCATTACTGGGTTTGGAGCTAAAGGCATTTCACTGTACTTGTGCATGTGACATTAAAACTTGAAACTGCAGAACAAATGCCAAGCACACAAAGCCGTCCAACTCAGACTCCCCCAGTCTCCGATCCTCCCACTCCCAGGCCAGAGCAAAGACCCAGCATGCTCTCCGTACCATGGAGAACACCTGGTGGGTCACAAAAGCTGATGAGATTCATAGCCTCACAGACAACACACAAGGGTTCTATGATGCCATCAAAGCAGAAACAAGCCACCATCCCGGGCCTGCCCATGGAAACATACATTTCAAGGACTTGGAAAGATGGGCAGAGCACTTTGGAAACCTCCTCAACCACACCAACCTCATTGTGGGGACACTCCCAGACATCCCCACCATTCATGAATTTGACTCCCTGCCACAGTTTGAGGTTCACCAGGCGATCAAAGGCCTAAAAAATAACAAAGGTGCTGGACCCGACAGCATCCCAGCATGGGGGATAACCCGACAGCATCCCAGCTGAGATCCTGAAGCACGGGGGATAACCCGACAGCATCCCAGCTGAGATCCTGAAGCACGGGGGATAACCCGACAGCATCCCAGCTGAGATCCTGAAGCACGGGGATAACCCGACAGCATCCCAGCTGAGATCCTGAAGCACGGGGGATAACCCGACAGCATCCCAGCTGAGATCCCGAAGCACGGGGGATAACCCGACAGCATCCCAGCTGAGATCCTGAAGCACGGGGGATAACCCGACAGCATCCCAGCTGAGATCCTGAAGCACGGGGGATAACCCGACAGCATCCCAGCTGAGATCCTGAAGCACGGGGGGATAACCCGACAGCATCCCAGCACGGGGGATAACCCGACAGCATCCCAGCTGAGATCCTGAAGCACGGGGGGATAACCCGACAGCATCCCAGCTGAGATCCTGAAGCACGGGGATAACCCGACAGCATCCCAGCTGAGATCCTGAAGCACGGGGATAACCCGACAGCATCCCAGCTGAGATCCTGAAGCACGGGGGATAACCCGACAGCATCCCAGCTGAGATCCTGAAGCACGGGGATAACCCGACAGCATCCCAGCTGAGATCCTGAAGCACGGGGGATAACCCGACAGCATCCCAGCTGAGATCCTGAAGCACGGGGGATAACCCGACAGCATCCCAGCACGGGGGATAACCCGACAGCATCCCAGCTTCCAGCACGGGGGATAACCCGACAGCATCCCAGCTGAGATCCTGAAGCACGGGGGATAACCCGACAGCATCCCAGCTGAGATCCTGAAGCACGGGGGATAACCCGACAGCATCCCAGCTGAGATCCTGAAGCACGGGGGATAACCCGACAGCATCCCAGCTGAGATCCTGAAGCACGGGGATAACCCGACAGCATCCCAGCTGAGATCCTGAAGCACGGGGATAACCCGACAGCATCCCAGCTGAGATCCTGAAGCACGGGGGATAACCCGACAGCATCCCAGCTGAGATCCTGAAGCACGGGGATAACCCGACAGCATCCCAGCTGAGATCCTGAAGCACGGGGGATAACCCGACAGCATCCCAGCTGAGATCCTGAAGCACGGGGATAACCCGACAGCATCCCAGCTGAGATCCTGAAGCACGGGGGATAACCCGACAGCATCCCAGCTGAGATCCTGAAGCACGGGGGGATAACCCGACAGCATCCCAGCTGAGATCCTGAAGCACGGGGGATAACCCGACAGCATCCCAGCTGAGATCCTGAAGCACGGGGGATAACCCGACAGCATCCCAGCTGAGATCCTGGAAGCACGGGGGATAACCCGACAGCATCCCAGCTGAGATCCTGAAGCACGGGGGATAACCCGACAGCATCCCAGCTGAGATCCTGAAGCACGGGGGATAACCCGACAGCATCCCAGCTGAGATCCTGAAGCACGGGGGGATAACCCGACAGCATCCCAGCTGAGATCCTGAAGCACGGGGGATAACCCGACAGCATCCCAGCTGAGATCCTGAAGCACGGGGATAACCCGACAGCATCCCAGCACGGGGGATAACCCGACAGCATCCCAGCTGAGATCCTGAAGCACGGGGATAACCCGACAGCATCCCAGCTGAGATCCTGAAGCACGGGGATAACCCGACAGCATCCCAGCTGAGATCCTGAAGCACGGGGGATAACCCGAC
This sequence comes from Coregonus clupeaformis, assembly GCF_020615455.1. Classification (NCBI taxonomy): domain Eukaryota; kingdom Metazoa; phylum Chordata; class Actinopteri; order Salmoniformes; family Salmonidae; genus Coregonus; species Coregonus clupeaformis. The sequence continues at coordinate 967,851 of NW_025533515.1, read as the reverse complement.
AGCATCCCAGCTGAGATCCTGAAGCACGGGGGATAACCCGACAGCATCCCAGCACAGGGGATAACCCGACAGCATCCCAGCTGAGATCCTGAAGCACGGGGGATAACCCGACAGCATCCCAGCTGAGATCCTGAAGCACGGGGGGATAACCCGACAGCATCCCAGCTGAGATCCTGAAGCACGGGGGGATAACCCGACAGCATCCCAGCTGAGATCCTGAAGCACGGGGGATAACCCGACAGCATCCCAGCACGGGGATAACCCGACAGCATCCCAGCTGAGATCCTGAAGCACGGGGGATAACCCGACAGCATCCCAGCTGAGATCCTGAAGCACGGGGGATAACCCGACAGCATCCCAGCTGAGATCCTGAAGCACGGGGGGATAACCCGACAGCATCCCAGCTGAGATCCTGAAGCACGGGGGATAACTCCTCATGCGTCGCTTGCAGTTCCTCATCAAAACATGAATGGAATGATGCCAATATTGTAATCATCTACAAGAATAAGGTGACAAAGCGGCTTATGGTAACAGAGGTATTCTCTCTCTATAGACTCGCAGCTTAACTGAAAACATCATTCCAGAATCCCAGTGCTGCTTCAAGAAAGGTAGGAGCACCACCGACATGATTGCAGGAAAAATGCTTGGAACAAAACAGACCTCTACATAGCTTTGATCAACCTCATCAAAGCCTATGACACCATCAACCATGAGATACTCTGGCGGTGCCTCCCAAGTTTCTGAGGATCCTAAAACACGAAGCATGCCAGAGTGCTGCTTGGTGGGCTTCAATCAGAGCCCTTCAGCGTAGAGGTCGGGGTCTTGGTGGGCTTCAATCAGAGCCCTTCAGCGTAGAGGTCGGGGTCTTGGTGGGCTTCAATCAGAGCCCTTCAGCGTAGAGGTCGGGGTCTTGCAAGACCGCGTTCTGGCTCCAGTTATGTTTTACATGCTCCTTGCTGCCGTCACAAGCCTGTCAAACAACTCCCTCAGCTCAACCGACGGAATCCAGCTACAGTACTGCATGGATGGAAACCTCTTCAATCTTAGATACCTCCAAGCCCACACAAAAAGAACCCAACAGATCTTCAAACTCCAATATGTAGACAACTGTGCACTCCTGACTCTTACCCCAGAATCCATTAAACACGCTTTCAACACTGTCTGTGTCTCTACACTGCTTTACGGCTCAAACATGGATTACCACAGAAAACACTGCTACTCCTACTGCTCTCTCCTCGTCTGACCATGTGTTCTCGCATACCACGAGAGCATCTGGTCAGCGGGGTGGTGGCACAGGAATCCTCATCTCTCCCAAGTGGACATTCTCTCTTTCTCCCCTGACCCATCTCCTCATTTGAATTCCATGCTGTCACAGTCACTAGCCAATTCAAGCTTAACATCCTTGTCATTTATCGCCCTCCAGGTTCCCTTGGAGAGTTCATCAATGAGCTTGACAAGTTCCTTTCCTGAGGATGGCTCACCCCTCACAGTTCTGGGTGACTTTAACCTCCCTACGTCTACCATTGACTCATTTCTCTCGGCCTCGTTCTTTCCACTCCCCTCCTCTTTTGACCTCACCCTCTCACCGTCCCCCCCTACTCACAAGGCAGGCAATACGCTTGACCTCATCTTTACTAGATGCTGTTCTTCTACAAATCTCACTGCAACTCCCCTCCATGTCTCCGACCACTACTTTGTATCCTTTTCTCTCTCGCTCTCCTCCAACACTACTCACTCTGCCCCTACTCAGATGGTAATGTGCTGTCGCAACCTTCGCTCTCTCTCTCCCGCTACTCTCTCCTCTTCCATCCTATCATCTCTTCCCTCTGCTCAATCCTTCTCCCTCCAATCTCCTGATTCTGCCTCCTCAACCCTCCTCTCCTCCCTTTCTGCATCCTTTGACTCTTTATGTCCCCTATCCTCCCAGCCGGCTCGGTCCTCCCCTCCAGCTCCGTGGCTTGACGACTTATTGCGAGCTCACAGAACAGGGCTCCGGGCAGCCGAGCGGAAATGGAGGAAAACTAGACTCCCTGCGGACCTGGCATCTTTTCACTCCCTCCTCTCTACATTTTCTTCCTCTGTTTCTGCTGCTAAAGTCACTTTCTACCACTCTAAATTCCAAGCATCTGCCTCTAACCCTAGGAAGCTCTTTGCCACCTTCTCCTCCCTGCTGAATCCTCCTCCCCCCCCCCCCCCACTCCTCCCTCTCTGTGGATGACTTTATCAACCATTTTGAAAAGAAGGTTGACGACAAAACTCTTGAGCGTGCCGTCTTTAGCCAACTCTCTTGCTATCTCTCTCAGAATGACCTTCTTGCTGCCTTTGATACTGTGAACCATCAGATCCTCCTCTCCACCCTCTCCGAGTTGGGCATCTCCGGCACTGCTCACTCTTGGATTGCGTCCTACCTGACAGGTCGCTCCTACCAGGTGGCGTGGCGAGAATCTGTCTCCGCACCACGTGCTCTCACCACTGGTGTCCCCCAGGGCTCAGTTCTAGGCCCTCTCCTATTCTTGCTATACACCAAGTCACTTGGCTCTGTCATATCCTCACATGGCCTTTCCTATCATTGCTACGCAGACGGCACACAATTCATCTTCTCCTTTCCCCCTTCTGATAACCAGGTGGCGAATCGCATCTCTGCATGTCTGGCAGACATATCAGTGTGGATGACGGATCACCACCTCAAGCTGAACCTCGGCAAGACGGAGCTGGTCTTCCTCCCGGGGAAGGACTGCCCGTTCCATGATCTCGCCATCACGGTTGACAACTCTGTTGTGTCCTCCTCCCAGAGTGCAAAGAGCCTTGGCGTGACCCTGGACAACACCCTGTCATTCTCCGCTAACATCAAGGCGGTGACCCGATCCTGTAGGTTCATGCTCTACAACATTCGCAGAGTACGACCCTGCCTTACACAGGAAGCGGCACAGGTCCTAATCCAGGCACTTGTCATCTCCCATCTGGATTACTGCAACTCGCTGTTGGCTGGGCTCCCTGCCTGTGCCATTAAACCCCTACAACTCATCCAGAATGCCGCAGCCCGTCTGGTGTTCGACCTTCCCAAGTTCTCTCACATCACCCCGCTCCTCCGCACACTCCAGTTAAAGCTCGCATCTGCTACAAGACCATGGTGCTTGCCTACGGAGCTGTGAGGGGAACGGCACCTCCGTACCTTCAGGCTCTGATCAGTCCCTACACCCAAACGAGGGCACTACGTTCATCCACCTCTGGCCTGCTGGCTCCCCTACCTCTGCGGAAGCACAGTTCCCACTCAGCCCAGTCAAAACTGTTCGCTGCTCTGGCACCCCAATGGTGGAACCAGCTCCCCCACGACGCCAGGACGGCGGAGTCACTCACCACCTTCCGGAGACACTTGAAACCCCACCTCTTTAAGGAATACCTGGGATAGGATAAAGTAATCCTTCTACCCCCCCTTACCCCACTCCCAAAAAATAAATAATAAAAATAATAATAAAAACTATTGTAAAGTGGTTATCCCACTGGCTATCATAAGGTGAATGCACCAATTTGTAAGTCACTCTGGATAATAGTGTCTGCTAAATGATGTAAATGATGAAATGACAGTCAGATATAGAGACATGACAGACAGACAGACAGACGTGTGCACTGAGCAAAACGATCTAGTTGTCGGAGGAAATGTAACTGTGCTAAAACTATTAAGCATGTTCCTCTGGGGCCGAACAGTGGGAGTCCTCAGAGGACGGTAAACCTGTTATTTTGGCCGGTACTGTCACATCCACTGGGTTCTGTCACATCCAATGGGTTCTGTCACATACACTGGGTTCTGTCACATCCAATGGGTTCTGTCACATCCAATGGGTTCTGTCACATCCACTGGGTTCTGTCACATCCACTGGGTTCTGTCACATCCAATGGGTTCTGTCACATCCAATGGGTTCTGTCACATCCAATGGGTTCTGTCACATCCACTGGGTTCTGTCACATCCAATGGGTACTGTCACATCCAATGGGTTCTGTCACATCCAATGGGTTCTGTCACATCCACTGGGTACTGTCACATCCAATGGGTTCTGTCACATCCAATGGGTTCTGTCACATCCAATGGGTTCTTCTTTTTGTCATGCTAGGTCTGTGCATGGTGAGGAGGATGTCCCTGGTCCCGGCGACTGTGTACTGCAGGGTAGATTGAGAAATTCAGAGACGCTGGATGTTTTGGATAGCCTTCTCGCTCATCTACCTGTTGATGGGCGGCGAGATGAGTCGGTCTGATTCAGAGTCTTCCAGTTTTGTTTTCTGAGACACCTACTGGTGCAAACTTAATAGAACCCGATATTGACGTTGGGGATGCTGACCCCATCCATCAGCCGTTGGGGATGCTGACCCCATCCATCAGCCGTTGGGGATGCTGACCCCATCCATCAGCCGTTGGGGATGCTGACCCCATCCATCAGCCGTTGGGGATGCTGACCCCATCCATCAGCCGTTGGGGATGCTGACCCCATCCATCAGCGGTTCTATAGAGTTTCTTCAGAGAAATGCCGTTGTCTGGACGCTGAGATAAGGTACATGCTGGAGAGTGATATTGCAGAACCTTCTTTCTCTAGCTGGGCTTCTCCCTGTATCTTGGTCAGTAAACAGGATGGGACAAACAGATTGTGTACAGACTACCGTAAGGTAAACAGTGTCACTAAGCCAGATTCAGTTCCTCTTCCTCGGATGGAGGACTGCGTTGATCAGGTCGGAGCAGCGAAGATTGTGAGCAGGTTTGACCTGTTAAAGGGCTATTGGCTGGCGCCACTGACGAGTAGGGCAGGTGAACTCTCTGCCTTTATTACACCCTCTGGTCTGTAGTCGTATTCGGTTATGAGTTTTGGCCTGCGTAATGCACCTGCCACTTTTCGAAGACCCTCCCACTCTGCCAAATTCTCTCTTTGTTCTTGTTTTCCTTAATAGGATGTCGTTGGGCGGAGCCGGGAGGGTCGTCAGAGAAATGGGACACACCTGGGCTCGGGTGTGTCCCAGGGTAAATACACCTTTCCCCCATTCATTGTGGAGACTCTCTCCATGCAGACACACTGTTGGAGTTTGGCGTTTTTGTGGCTGTATTGTTTTTTTTGTTTGCTTTGGCACCTTTCAACCCTCCTCATGATCACCTCTATGCATCCACTCACTGACACTACTGATGACTGACTACACACACCATTGTTAATTTTATATAGTTTAGTTTGCTTTAGTTAATAAATATATTTAGTTATTCCTTCTCTACCTATTTATTACGAGCCGGTTCGTGACACTACCAACACATGGGATAACACCATCCAACTACCAACACATGGGATAACACCATCCAACTACCAACACATGGGATAACACCATCCAACTACCAACACATGGGATAACACCATCCAACTACCAACACATGGTATAACACCATCCAACTACCAACACATGGGATAACACCATCCAACTACCAACACATGGGATAACACCATCCAACTACCAACACATGGTATAACACCATCCAACTACCAACACATGGGATAACACCATCCAACAACCAACACATGGGATAACACCATCCAACTACCAACACATGGGATAACACCATCCAACTACCAACACATGGTATAACAACATCCAACTACCAACACATGGGATAACACCATCCAACTACCAACACATGGTATAACACCATCCAACTACCAACACATGGTATAACAACATCCAACTACCAACACATGGTATAACACCATCCAACTACCAACACATGGGATAACACCATCCAACTACCAACACATGGTATAACACCATCCAACTACCAACACATGGGATAACACCATCCAACTACCAATACATGGTATAACACCATCCAACTACCAACACATGGGATAACACCATCCAACTACCAACACATGGTATAACACCATCCAACTACCAACACATGGTATAACACCATCCAACTACCAACACATGGTATAACACCATCCAACTACCAACACATGGGATAACACCATCCAACTACCAACACATGGTATAACACCATCCAACTACCAACACATGGTATAACACCATCCAACTACCAACACATGGGATAACACCATCCAACTACCAACACATGGTATAACACCATCCAACTACCAACACATGGGATAACACCATCCAACTACCAACACATGGGATAACACCATCCAACTACCAACACATGGTATAACACCATCCAACTACCAACACATGGATAACACCATCCAACTACCAACACATGGTCTCCAACTACCAACACATGGTATAACACCATCCAACTACCAACACATGGTATAACACCATCCAACTACCAACACATGGGATAACACCATCCAACTACCAACACATGGTATAACACCATCCAACTACCAACACATGGTATAACACCATCCAACTACCAACACATGGGATAACACCATCCAACTACCAACACATGGTATAACACCATCCAACTACCAACACATGGGATAACACCATCCAACTACCAACACATGGGATAACACCATCCAACTACCAACACATGGGATAACGCCATCCAACTACCAACACATGGGATAACACCATCCAACTACCAACACGTGATTACACCATCCAAATACCGACACATGGGATAACACCATCCAACTACCGACACATGGGATAACACCATCCAACTACCAACACATGGGATAACACCATCCAACTACCAACACATGGGATAACACCATCCAACTACCGACACATGGGATAACACCATCCAACTACCAACACATGGGATAACACCATTCAACCACCAACACATGGGATAACACCATTCAACCACCAACACATGGGATTATGTTAAGATAATTTATTAACTAACTATTTCAGTGTCTCTGTGCGTTTCCCAAAGTTTGTAAGACTTTGGTTCTAGAAACGGATAGAGCCTCAGTGCAATAGTCAGGTCTTTATTCAGAGAATTCTGTTATCACAATTTCAGAGTCCATCTTTTATACACACACGTCATACAAAAATCCCACCCTGCTTTAGGCGGCTGTATTTTTCCACCGTACACATCTTGTAAACTCACCTGGGTTTAGCTGATGTGATTTTCCTCTGCTCTCCTGACCATCAGGTCACACACACATGTTCTTATCATAGTCTACTCCTTGCTCGGGCAGGCTGCATTGTTTAGTTATCGCCGTTCTCAGACAGTTCTCCTTGTCCTTTGTCGTCTGGCCTAACTCCTACTCACATTGCTAAATAGTAACACAATGTCAAACTTTACTTGTTTTACGCACACACATTATTAGATTATAGTCTCAGGATTCTAACACATTTCATAAAGTGGAATGTAATAATTAGTCAATGCCAAATCCTTCTATCAGATTACACCATCCAACTACCAACACATGGGATAACACCATCCAACTACCAACACATGGGATAACACCATCCAACTACCAACACATGGGATAACACCATCCAACTACCAACACATGGTATAACACCATCCAACTACCAACACATGGGATAACACCATCCAACTACCAACACATGGGATAACACCATCCAACTACCAACACATGGGATAACACCATCCAACTACCAACACATGGGATAACACCATCCAACTACCAACACATGGGATAACACCATCCAACTACCAACACATGGGATTACACCATCCAACTACCAACACAAGGGATAACACCATCCAACTACCAACACATGGTATAACACCATCCAACTACCAACACATGGTATAACGCCATCCAACTACCAACACATGGGATAACGCCATCCAACTACCAACACATGGGATAACGCCATCCAACTACCAACACATGGGATAACGCCATCCAACTACCAACACATGGGATAACACCATCCAACTACCAACACATGGTATAACACCATCCAACTACCAACACATGGGATAACACCATCCAACTACCAACACATGGGATAACGCCATCCAACTACCAACACGTGATTACACCATCCAAATACCGACACATGGGATAACGCCATCCAACTACCAACACGTGATTACACCATCCAAATACCGACACATGGGATAACGCCATCCAACTACCAACACGTGATTACACCATCCAAATACCGACACATGGGATAACACCATCCAACTACCAACACGTGGTATAACACCATCCAACTACCAACACATGGGATAACGCCATCCAACTACCAACACGTGTCCCAGCTGCACTAGAGTTCTCTAGCATCGGCCTCCACATGAAGTGGCACGAGCACTAACCCAACCCCCACGCACAACAGAAAGCACTAACCCAACCCCTACCCCCCCCACGCACAACAGAAAGCACTAACCCAACCCCTACCCCCATCCACAACAGAAAGCACTAACCCAACCCCTACCCCCCCCATCCACAACAGAAAGCACTAACCCAACCCCCATCCACAACAGAAAGCACTAACCCAACCCCTACCCCCCCATCCACAACAGAAAGCACTAACCCAACCCCATCCACCCTAACCCACCCCCCATCCACAACAGAAAGCACTAACCCAACCCCTACCCCCATCCACAACAGAAAGCACTAACCCAACCCCTACCCCCCATCCACAACAGAAAGCACTAACCCAACCCCTACCCCCCATCCACAACAGAAAGCACTAACCCAACCCCTACCCCCCATCCACAACAGAAAGCACTAACCCAACCCCTACCCCCCATCCATAACAGAAAGCACTAACCCAACCCCTACCCCCATCCATAACAGAAAGCACTAACCCAACCCCTACCCCCCATCCACAACAGAAAGCACTAACCCAACCCCTACCCCCCCATCCACAACAGAAAGCACTAACCCAACCCCTACCCCCCATCCACAACAGAAAGCACTAACCCAACCCCTACCCCCCATCCACAACAGAAAGCACTAACCCAACCCCCTACCCCCCATCCACAACAGAAAGCACTAACCCAACCCCTACCCCCATCCACAACAGAAAGCACTAACCCAACCCCTACCCCCATCCACAACAGAAAGCACTAACCCAACCCCTACCCCCCCATCCACAACAGAAAGCACTAACCCAACCCCTACCCCCATCCACAACAGAAAGCACTAACCCAACCCCTACCCCCCATCCACAACAGAAAGCACTAACCCAACCCCTACCCCCCATCCACAACAGAAAGCACTAACCCAACCCCTACCCCCCATCCATAACAGAAAGCACTAACCCAACCCCTACCCCCCATCCACAACAGAAAGCACTAACCCAACCCCTACCCCCATCCACAACAGAAAGCACTAACCCAACCCCTACCCCCCATCCACAACAGAAAGCACTAACCCAACCCCTACCCCCCATCCACAACAGAAAGCACTAACCCAACCCCTACCCCCCCCATCCACAACAGAAAGCACTAACCCAACCCCCACCCCCCCATCCACAACAGAAAGCACTAACCAACCCCTACCCCCCATCCACAACAGAAAGCACTAACCCCCTACCCCCATCCACAACAGAAAGCACTAACCCAACCCCTACCCCCCATCCACAACAGAAAGCACTAACCCAACCCCCTCCCCCCCCCATCCACAACAGAAAGCACTAACCCAACCCCTACCCCCCCATCCACAACAGAAAGCACTAACCCAACCCCTACCCCCCCATCCACAACAGAAAGCACTAACCCAACCCCTACCCCCCCATCCACAACAGAAAGCACTAACCCAACTCTACCCCCCCCATCCACAACAGAAAGCACTAACCCAACCCCTACCCCCCCATCCACAACAGAAAGCACTAACCCCACCCCAGAAAGCACTAACCCAACCCCCTACCCCCATCCACAACAGAAAGCACTAACCCAACCCCTACCCCCCCATCCACAACAGAAAGCACTAACCCAACCCCTACCCCCCATCCACAACAGAAAGCACTAACCCAACCCCTACCCCCCATCCACAACAGAAAGCACTAACCAACCCCCTACCCCCCCATCCACAACAGAAAGCACTAACCCAACCCCTACCCCCCATCCACAACAGAAAGCACTAACCCAACCCTACCCCCATCCACAACAGAAAGCACTAACCCAACCCCCTACCCCCCATCCACAACAGAAAGCACTAACCCAACCCCCTACCCCATCCACAACAGAAAGCACTAACCCTACCCCCCATCCACAACAGAAAGCACTAACCCAACCCCTACCCCCCATCCACAACAGAAAGCACTAACCCAACCCCTACCCCCCCATCCACAACAGAAAGCACTAACCCAACCCCTACCCCCATCCACAACAGAAAGCACTAACCCAACCCCTACCCCCCATCCACAACAGAAAGCACTAACCCAACCCCTACCCCCCCATCCACAACAGAAAGCACTAACCCAACCCCTTCCCCCCCCATCCACAACAGAAAGCATCGTCGTAATCATCTTTGATGGACAGCTAAAATGAAATGGGCTGTGCGCACGTGTGTGTTTGCGTGCATGTGTTTGCGTGTGTGTTTGCGTGCATGTGTTTGCGTGTGTGTTTGCGTGCACGTGCGTCTCATATCTCATGTCACCTACTTGTATCTTGATGGGCCAGGTGAAGTTGCTGACATAGACGAAGAAGGTGATGTTTGGGTTGTTGCGGAAGTCAAAGTTTTCGTTGGAGAAACTGTCTTTAAACTCCTTGATGTTGCTCCGGGAGACAATGGGGATCTCCTCACCTGTTTGGGTCCCGGCTGAGGGAGAGGGTGAAAGACCAGGTTTAGTTAAAGCATGGCATGTTTTCCCGTTTTGGCTCCGAGGCGGTGAGATTGAAAACAGTGTGAACATATTGCCTATAGAGCGAATAAGGTGTGTTTACCTGTGAAGCTGGCGGCCCAGGTGATGTTGAGGTTGAAGTTCTTGGAGGCGTTGATGAACACAACCAGATCACGATTCTGCTGCGGAGGAGAGGAGAGGAGAGGAGAGGAGAGGAGAGGAGGGGAGAGGAGAGGAGAGGAGAGGAGAGGAGAGGAGAGGGAGAGGGGAGGAGGGGAGGGAGAGGGGAGGAGGGAGAGAGGAGAGGGGGAGGGAGGAGAGGAGAGGAGAGGAGGGGAGGGAGGGAGGAGGAGAGGAGAGGAGAGGAGAGGGAGAGGAGAGGAGAGAGAGGAGAGGAGGGGGAGGGAGAGGGGAGGGGGGGGAGGGGAGAGGAGAGGAGAGGAGAGGGAGGGAGAGGGGGAGGGGGAGGGGAGGGAGGGGAGAGGAGGGGAGAGGAGGGAGAGGGGGGGGAGAGGGAGAGGAGAGGAGAGGAGAGGAGGGGGAGAGGAGAGGAGAGGAGAGGAGGGGGAGAGGAGAGGAGAGGGAGGAGAGGAGGGGGAGGGAGGGAGGGGAGGGGGGAGGGAGGAGGGGAGGGAGAGAGGAGAGGGAGGAGAGGAGAGGGGGAGAGGAGAGGGGGAGAGGAGAGGGGGAGAGGAGAGGGGGAGGAGAGGAGAGGAGAGGGGGGAGAGGAGAGAGGGGGGGAGAGGAGGGGAGGGGAGAGGAGAGGGAGGAGGGGGAGGGGAGAGGAGAGGAGAGGAGAGGAGAGGAGGGGGAGGAAGGAGAGGAGAGGGAGAGGGAGGGAGGAGAGGAGGGGGAGGGGAGAGGGGAGGAGGGGAGGGAGGGAGGGAGGGGGGAGGGAGGGGGAGGGAGGGAGGGAGGGGAGAGGAGAGGAGAGGAGAGGGGGAGAGGGAGGGGGAGAGGAGAGGAGAGGGGGGAGGAGGGAGGGAGAGGGAGAGGAGAGGGGGAGGGGGGGGAGAGGAGAGGAGGGAGAGGGGGAGAGGAGAGGAGGAGGGAGAGGAGAGGGGGGAGAGGAGAGGAGAGGAGAGGGGGAGGAAAGGGGGAGAGGAAGGAGAGGGGGAGAGGAGAGGGAGAGGGGAGGAGGAGAGGAGAGGGGGAGAGGGAGAGGGGGGAGAGAGGGGAGAGGAGAGGGGGGAGAGGAGGGGGGAGGGGGGAGAGGGGGGGAGAGGGGGGAGGAGGAGAGAGGAGAGGGGGGAGAGGGGGGAGAGGGGAGGAGAGGGGGAGAGAGGAGAGGGGGAGAGGAGAGGGGGAGAGGAGAGGGGGGGAGGGAGGGGGAGGGAGAGGGGGAGAGGAGAGGAGAGAATGTGTTACTGTATGTGTCACTACCTCTATTCTACAGTCTCTGCTGATTAATCTCTACCTCCTCGGGCGTGGCCTAATCCCTGACCTATTACCCCTGACCCCAGCAGTATGGGCGTGGCTTAATCCCTGACCTATTACCCCTGACCCCATCAGTATGGGTGTGGCCTAATCCCGACCTATCCCTGACCCCAGCAGAGGGCGTGGCCTAATCCCTGACCTATTACCCCTGACCCCATCAGTATGGGTGTGGTCCCACCTCCTCGGGCGTGGCCTAATCCCTGACCTATTACCCCTGACCCCAGCAGTATGGGCGTGGCCTAACCCCTGACCTATTACCCCTGACCCCAGCAGTATGGGCGTGGCCTAACCCCTGACCTATTACCCCTGACCCCAGCAGTATGGGCGTGGCCTAATCCCTGACCTATTACCCCTGACCCCAGCAGTATGGGTGCGGTCCTACCTCCTCGGGCGTGGCTACAAAGTTGATGGCGGTGTAGTATCGGTCTTCTTCCTGGGACAGACTGAAGGTGAACTGGTAGTCTATCAACAGGGTGTCTGGAAGGGAAGTTAGAAAAGAAACACAGCATGTTATAGACGGCACACATGAAATTGTGGAATTCCTAACTTTATCCGCAACGCTATAATCCATTCTGTGCGACTCGAGCCGTTTGTTCTACCAGCTGTGCTGGGCTTTGTCCGTATACTATAGGGACACGCTGAGCCTGTGGGGGGGAAATGTTTAACGCTGCGGATAAATGTAGGAATTTCATGTGTACAACATCTGAAGACCTACATCACTATACTGACAGCGGGTCCGGTTCAAAAAGGACGTATTTGGGTTGTGTTACAGCATGAATTTAAAATGGATTTAATATCAAAGTGGAATGAGGTTTTTCAAAATGTGTACAAATTAAAGCTGAAATGTCTTGAGTCAGTAAGTATTCAACCCCTGTGTTACAGCAAGCCTAAATAAGTTCAGGAGCAAGATGTTCTTAACAAGTCACATAATAATTTGCATGGACTCACTCTGTCTGTATGGACTCACTCTGTCTGTATGGACTCTGTGTGCAATAATAGTGTTGAACATGATTTTGTAATAACGACCTCATCTCTGTACCCCACACGTACAATTATCTGTAAAGTCCCTCAGTCGATCGGTGAATTTCAAACACAGATTCAACCACAAAGACCAGGGAGGTTTTCCAATGCCTCGCAAAGAAGGGCACCAATTGGTAGAAAAAAAAGCAGACATTGAATATCCCTTTGAGCATGGTGAAGTTATTAATTACACTTTGGATGGTGTGTCAATAAACCCAGTCACTACGAAGATACAGGCATCCTTCCTAGCTCAGTTGCCGGTGAGGGATTTCACCATGAGACCAATGGTGACTTTAAAACAGTTACAGAGTTTAATGGCTGTATTTGTATTTATTATGGATCCCCATCAGGGATCAGGGCAGCAGCTACTCTTCCTAGGGTCCAGCAAAAGGCAGTTATACAATTTTAAAAACATTACAATACATTCACAACAGATTTCACAGCACATTAAGTGTGTTCCCTCAGGCCTCTACTCTACTACCACATATCTACAATACAGAATCCATGTGTACGTGTGTTTATAGTGCGTATGGTATCATGTGTTTGTATGCATGTGTTTGTGTCTCTTCACAGTCCCCGCTGTTCCATAAGGTGTATTTTTATCTGTTTTTTAAATCTAATTTTACTGCTTGCATCAGTTTCCTGATGTGGAATAGAGTTCCATGTAGTCATGGCTCTATGTAGTACTGTGCACCTCCCATAGTCTGTTCTGGACTTGGGGACTGTGAAGAGACCTCCGGTGGCATGTCTTGTGGGGTATGCATGGGTGTCCGAGCCGTGTGCCAGTAGTTCAAACAGACAGCTCGGTGCATTCAACATGTCAATACCTCTCACAAATACAAGTAGTGATGAAGTCAATCTCTCCTCCACTTTGAGCCAGGAGAGATTGACATGCATATTATTAATGTTAGCTCTCTGTGTACATCCAAGGGCCAGCCGTGCTGCCCTGTTCTGAGCCAATTGTAATTTTCCTAAGTCCCTCTTTGTGGCACTTGACCACACGACTAAACAGTAGTCCAGGTGTGACAAAACTAGGGCCTGTAGGACCTGCCCTGTTGATAGTGTTGTTAAGAAGGCAGAGTAACGCTTTCTTATGGACAGACTTCTCCCCATCTCCCGAGTGGCGCAGTGGTCTAAGGCACTGTATTTGGGACACTAGAGATCCTGGTTCGAATCCAGGCTCTGTCGTAGCCGGCCGCAACCGGGAGACCAATGGGGCAGTATGAAAAATAAATAAAATGTATGATAATAATGTAACACTCACTAACTGTAAGTCGCTCTGGATAAGAGACTAAAATGTAAAATGTAAATGTTAGCTTCTGTTGTATCAACATGTTTTGACCATGACAGTTTACAATCCAGGGTTACTCCAAGCAGTTTAGTCACCTTAACTTGCTCAATTTCCACATTATTCATTACAAGATTTAGTTGAGGTTTAGGGTTTAGTGAATGATTTGTCCCAAATACAATGCTTTTAGTATTTTTTTAATATTTAGGACTAACTTATTCCTTGCCATCCACTCTGAAACTAACTGCAGCTCTTTGTTAAGTGTTGCAGTCATTTCAGTTGTTGTAGTAGCTGACGTGTATAGTGTGGAGTCATCCACATACATAGACACAATGGTTTTACTCAAAGCCAGTGGCATTTCATTAGCAAAGATTGAAAAAATTAAAGGGCCTAGACAGCTGCCCTGGGGATTTCCTGATTCTACCTGGATTATGTTGGAGGGGCTTCCATTAAAGAACACCCTCTGTGTTCTGTTAGACAGGTAACTCTTTATCCACAATATAGCAGGGGGTGTAAAACCATAACACATACGTTTTTCCAAAAGCAGACTATGATCGATTATGTCAAAAGCCGCACAGTAGTCTAACTAAACAGCCCCCACAAACAGCCAATCATCAGTAATTTGTGTAAATGCTGTGCTTGTTGAATATCCTTCCCTATAAGCGTGCTGAAAGCCTGTTATCAAATTGTTTACTGTAAAATAGCATTGTATCTGGTCAAACACCATTTTCCCCAAAAGTTTACTAAGGGTTGGTATCAGGCTGATTGGTCGGTTATTTGAGCCAGTAAAGGGGGCTTTACTATTCTTAGGTAGGGGAATAACTTTTGCTTCCCTCCAGGCCTGAGGACACACACTTTCTAGTAGGTTTAGATTGAAGATATGGCAAATAGGAGTGGCAATATCGTCCGCTATAATCCTCAGTAATTTTCCATCCAAGTTGTCAGACACCGGTAGCTTGTCATTGTTGATAGACAACAATCATTTCTTCACCTCTTTCACACTTAATTTACAGAATTCATTATTACAATGCTTGTCTTTCATAATTTGATCAGATATACTTGGATGTGTATTGTCAGCGTTTGTTGCTGGCATGTAATGCCAAAGTTTGCTAATCTTGCCAATGAAAAAATCATTAAAGTAGTTCATATCAGTATGGTTTTGTGATGAATAAGCCATCTGATTCAATGAATGATGGAGCAGAGTTTGCCTCTTTGCCCAACATTTTATTTAAGGTGCTCCAGAGCTTTTTACTATCATTCTTTATGTAATTTATCTTTGTTTCATAGTGTAGTTTATTCTTCTTTTTATTCAGTTTAGTCACATGATTTCTCAATTTGCAGTACGTTTGCCAATCGGTTGCGCTGCCAGACTTATTTGCCATACCTTTTGCCTCATCCCTCTCAACCAAACCATTTTTAAATTCCTGATCAATCCAAAGGGATTTAACCGTTTTTACAGTCATGTTCACGCTGGTCATGAGATGGTTGTCCTTCTGGAAGGTTCTCCCATCTCCACAGAGGAAATCCGGAGCTCTGTCAGAGTGACCATCGGGTTCTTGGTCACTTCCCTGACCAAGGCCCTTCTCCCCTGATTGCTCAGTTTGGCCAGGCAGCCAGCTCTAGGAAGAGTCTTGGTGGTTCCAAACTTCTTCCATTTAAGAATGATGGCAGCCAATGTGTTCTTGGGGACCTTCAACGCTGCAGACATTTTTTTGGTACCCTTCCTCAGATCTGTACCTCGACACAATCCTGTCTCGGAGCTCTACGGACAATTCCTTCGACCTCATGGCTTGGTTTTTTTTCTGACATGCACTGTCAACTGTGGGACCTTATATAGACAGGTGTGGGCCTTTCCAAATCATGTCCAATCAATTGAATTTACCACAGGTGGACTCCAATCAAGTTGTAGAAACATCAAGGATGATCAATGGAAACAGGATGCATCTGAGCTCCATTTCTCTTAGCAAAGGGTCTGAATACTTATGTAAATAAGGTCATTCTGTTTTACATTTTTTAGAAATTTGCAAAAATTTCAAAATGCCTGTTTTTGATTTAACAGTATGGGGTATTGTGTGTGGATTGATGAGGAAAAAAATATATATTTTAAAATAAGGCTGTAACTTAACAAAATGTGGAAAAAGTCAAGGGGTCTGAATACTTTCCGAATGCACTGTATAATGCTGTGAAAGGATATAGGAACCCAAATGATTTGGGTGGATCCCATCCTCCTTATAAAACGAGATTTGCTTCCAGAAGGTATCAAAATTGTCAATAAATGTTACACCTACAGAGCTGCAATAGTCTCGTAGCCAGTTATGGAGGGCTAAAAGTCTGCTGAACCGTTCAATGATTTAGGGAGGGCAGAGGGCCAGATATTATGGGGCGTTTGTTGGTGTCAACCCAATCAGTTCTTTAAAATCCATCTTCAGCTGTCCTGAGCTGCCCTTCATAATGTCATTGAATCCCACATGAACTATGATAGACTCAATTTCCTGATGCTGGTTTAAAAAGTTTGGGAGCAGCTTATTGATGTCCGATACTTGTGCTCCTGGATAGCACAACGTTTTTGCTCCAGGGGCTGAAACATTTCTCACCATTGAACTGTCCAATAAAACGGCCGGAGAAGGGACATTCCCACCCCTCACACAATTCTTTAAACCTTTCACGGATCCACGAGAAGCAGGATAGCGTACGCCTGCTGCTCCCGGCGATAGGTCCAGACCTCCAACTGCAGGTAGCGCCCTGTCAGATCCAGAGAGAGGTAATGGAGCCGAACTCGAAGACGAAGCCGCTGCTGGAGTCAGTGTAGTTGGAGTCAGCACCACCGTCCCAGACACAGGCAGTCCCAGTGATGAAGACACAGGCAGTCCCAGACACAGGCAGTCCCAGACACAGGCAGTCCCAGACACAGGCAGTCCCAGACACAGGCAGTCCCAGTGATGGTCCCAGTCCAACACCAACACAGGCAGTCCCAGACACAGGCAGTCCCAGACACAGGCAGTCCCAGACACAGGCAGTCCCAGACACAGGCAGTCCCAGTGATGGTGTCCCAGTCCCAGACACAGGCAGTCCCAGACACAGGCAGTCCCAGACACAGGCAGTCCCAGACACAGGCAGTCCCAGTGATGAAGGAGCAGGTAGATCTGTCACCAGTGCAGTGAAGCTATTCCTCATGTCAATCTGCTCCGAACATCTCGCTGTCACTCCCGTCCGCTTAGCAGCATGCCGCTGCCTTCGGTTTCCACGACTTGTGACATGGGACCAGCGCTGATTGGAACAATCTTCTTGCTGTTCTCCGTCTACTTCACTACAGGATGGAGGAGGAGAAGCAGATGGAGACGACTTCCTTGGCAGGCAAGATCCAGGTAGCACAGCCCATTCAGATAGGGACAGATGACAAGGAGGGGAAACATCCATCAGCCTTGAGCGGCGTCCAGCCATAGGAGTTGAGAACGAGACAGTTCCAATTTGCGTTTTCCCCATAATTTCGCGCAGAATTGAGATTTGCTTGCTAAGCACAGCCACCTCATTCCTGTATTCCTCCGCTAGTAAACTAATTCCAGATTGTCAATATTGTCCCGGACAAGAGAGTAACAAACACAGCTTCTACAGCGCTGGAAACGTCTGGAGAAGTGGGATCCATTACAACCTAGCTAGCTAGTTGGTAGCAGGTGTTGACACAAACACTTATAAAAATTAAAATAAATAAAGTACAACTTCAGAAACAACAGGCCGAAGCAACAGGTCGAGGTGCAGGAGGTATCAGGAAAGGGAAAAAATGAGGACGGATCAACAACTTTGTAGTTACTCCACAATACTAACCTAAATGACAGAGTGAAAAGAAGGAAGCCTGTACAGAATAAAAATATTCCAAAACATGCATCTTGTTTGCAACAAGGCACTAAAAGTAATACTGCAAAAAAATATGTCAAAGCAATTAACTTTTTGTCCTGAATTTAAAGTGTTATGTTTTGGGCAAATCCAATACAACACATTACTGGGTACCACTCCCCATATTTTCAAGCATAGTGGTGGCTGCATCATGTTATGGGTATGATTGTCATCATTAAGGACTGGGGAGTTTTTCAGGATAAAAAAGAAACGGAATGGAGCTAAGCACAGGCAAATTCCTAGAGGGAAACCTGGTTCAGTCTGCTTTCCACCAGACACTGGGAGATGAATTCAGCTTTCAGCAGGACAATAACCTAAAACACAAGGCCAAATCTACACTGGAGTTGCTTATCAAGAAGACAGTGAATGTTCCTTAATGGCCGAGTTACAGTTTTGACTTAATCTGCTTGAAAATCTATGGCAGGACCTGAAAACGGTTGTGTAGCAATGATCAACAACCAATTTGACAGAGCTTGAAGAATTTTTTAAAGAATAATGGGCAGATTTTGCACAATCCAGGTGTGGAAAGCTCTTAGAGACTTACCCAGAAAGACTCACAGCTGTAATCGCTGCCAAAGGTTCTTACACAAAGAATTGACTCAGGGGTGTGAATACTTATGTAAATGATATATTTCTGGATTTCATTTTCAATAAATTTGCTAAAGTGTCTAAAAACATGTTTTCACTTTGTCATTATGAGTAGATGGGTGAGAAAACAAATCAATTTAATCCATTTTAAATTCAGGCTGTAACACAACAAAATGTGGAAAAGGTCAAGGGGTTTGAATACTTTCTGAAGGCAGTGTAACTCATATCAATATCTCTACTATCTACCCAGTTCATATTTAACTCATATCAATATCTCTACTATCTACCCAGTTCATATTTAACTCATATCAATATCTCTACTATCTACCCAGTTCATATTTAACTCATATCAATATCTCTACTATCTACGCAGTTCATATTTAACTCATATCAATATCTCTACTATCTACGCAGTTCATATTTAACTCATATCAATATCTCTACTATCTACGCAGTTCATATTTAACTCATATCAATATCTCTACTATCTACGCAGTTCATATTTAACTCATATCAATATCTCTAGGGGTATGAATACTTTCTGAAGGCAGTGTAACTCATATCAATATCTCTACTATCTACGCAGTTCATATTTAACTCATATCAATATCTCTACTATCTACCCAGTTCATATTTAACTCATATCAATATCTCTACTATCTACCCAGTTCATATTTAACTCATATCAATATCTCTAGGGGTATGAATACTTTCTGAAGGCAGTGTAACTCATATCAATATCTCTACTATCTACGCAGTTCATATTTAACTCATATCAATATCTCTACTATCTACGCAGTTCATATTTAACTCATATCAATATCTCTACTATCTACCCAGTTCATATGTAACTCATATCAATATCTCTACTATCTACGCAGTTCATATTTAACTCATATCAATATCTCTACTATCTACCCAGTTCATATTTAACTCATATCAATATCTCTACTATCTACGCAGTTCATATTTAACTCATATCAATATCTCTACTATCTACGCAGTTCATATTTAACTCATATCAATATCTCTACTATCTACGCAGTTCATATTTAACTCATATCAATATCTCTACTATCTCATGAGTTCATATTTAACTCATATCAATATCTCTACTATCTACCCAGTTCATATTTAACTCATATCAATATCTCTACTATCTACGCAGTTCATATTTAACTCATATCAATATCTCTACTATCTACGCAGTTCATATTTAACTCATATCAATATCTCTACTATCTACCCAGTTCATATGTAACTCATATCAATATCTCTACTATCTACGCAGTTCATATTTAACTCATATCAATATCTCTACTATCTACGCAGTTCATATTTAACTCATATCAATATCTCTACTATCTACGCAGTTCATATTTAACTCATATCAATATCTCTACTATCTACGCAGTTCATATTTAACTCATATCAATATCTCTACTATCTACGCAGTTCATATTTAACTCATATCAATATCTCTACTATCTACGCAGTTCATATTTAACTCATATCAATATCTCTACTATCTACGCAGTTCATATTTAACTCATATCAATATCTCTACTATCTACGCAGTTCATATTTAACTCATATCAATATCTCTACTATCTACCCAGTTCATATTTAACTCATATCAATATCTCTAGGGGTATGAATACTTTCTGAAGGCAGTGTAACTCATATCAATATCTCTACTATCTACGCAGTTCATATTTAACTCATATCAATATATCTACTATCTACGCAGTTCATATTTAACTCATATCAACATCTCTAGGGGTGTGAATGCTTTCTGAAGGGACTGTATCTCTTCACTTCTATCCATCTCTCTCTCTCTCTCAATTCAATTCAATTCAATAGACTTTATTGACATGGCAAGTAAAATTACTTACATTGTCAAAGTATAGATATAACAAAAATGGTGGGACCAACAGCAATAATAATAGTAGTAGTGGAAATGGGATTACCATTAACAGCAACTACAACAACAATATTAATGAGAATAACAATACATTAAAGCAATAGTAGTCTACCAGTCTCAACCTGACTGAGAAGACACATTACATGGTATGAAAGCCAAAACAAAACAGGAAATATTATTGACATTACATTACACTTTTCACTGGCTGTCCCTCAGGTTGTGGCAGGAGGACACATATTTGGCTGCCAAAATTGCACATTTTGGCTTTTCACCCAATAAATATTAGATTTTTTCTTCCTCTTTTATAGTTTCAAATTCTTTGTACTGAATGATAATTTTGGGAAAGAAAGATTCTCTTAGGTCTGAGTATTTGTCACAGTGTAATAGGAAATGCAGCTCTGTCTCTACCTCTCCCCGGGGGCAGAGTGAGCACAGCCTGTCCTCTCTGGGCAGCCAGGTTTGCCTGTGACGACCGGTCTCTATAGCCAGACTGTGCTCACTGAGTCTGTACCTTGTCAGTGTTTTTCTCAGTTTTCTATCATTCACAGTGGTCAGATAGTCTGCCACCATGTACTGTCTGTTTAGAGCCAAATAGCATTGAAGTTTACTTTGATTTTTTGTGGTGTCTTTCCAATAGGTGATATATTTTTCTTTTTGCTTTTGATGATTTGGTTGGGCCAGATTTTCTGAGTGCTATCCTGAGGCTCTATGAGGTTGGTTTTGGTTAGTGAACTGAGCCTCAGAACCAGCTGGCTGAGGGGACTCTTCTCTTGTTTCATCTCTTGACATAGTAGAGCTGTGTGATGGAATGTTTTGGGGTCACTTGTTTTTAGATGGTTGTAAAATTTGATGGCTCCTCTCTCTCTCTCTCTCTCTCTCTCTCTCTCTCTCTCTCTCTCTCTCTCTCTCTCTCTCTCTCTCTCTCTCTCTCTCTCTCTCTCTCTCTCTCTCTCTCTCTCTCTCTCTCTCTCTGTCTCTCTCTCTGTCTCTCTCTCTCTCTCTCTCTCTCTCTCTCTCTCTCTATATATATATATCTCTATTTTCTCTCCTCACTAACAGCCGTGAACATCTAAAGCCTTGTTCACACTGCAGGCCTTAATGCTCAAATCACTTCTGTTTTTCAGAACTGTTTTGGAATACTGACTGTCCAAACACTAAGTTACATGTGACCAAATCAGATGTGTGTGTGTGTTCAGACAGCAGTCATTTGCTGACATGGCGACGCTAGTTGTCATAGTAACGACAGGTGAGTGAGCAGCGGTGTAGGCTGATTGGTTATGTTGCTTGCGCTTCCTATTACTCAGAAGTTATGTAGGAAGCTAAGGTGACAATAATACCTGCCATGGACGTTTCCCAGTTGGTTTGAATGTTCAAAATCATTGTCTAAGAACACTTTTAAAGCCTAAGGGATAAGATCAACTTTGAAAATGAGTCCTTTTTGGCAAGCCACAGCAGTCCACTAGCTAGCTAAGGTAACTATTTACCTTTATAGCACATTCACTTATTTGTATGATAACAACTAACAAGCTACCACATGTTATTGTCAAAACTGTCAACAGAATAGCTAGCAAGTAACAATATCTGCCAAATAACCACGAGGGCAAATAAATCAGATTTGACCGTTCAGACAAGAGAGTCACATGGTCAGGAATCAGATTTGTATCTGATTTTAAACCACCTACAGAGGTGGGCTTTTCAGACTGCAAGATAAATAACGCATTCTAATCAGATATGCCAAAAAATTGGATTTGAGTCACTTCAAACTGTCAATGTGAACAATGCTTCACAACTTAGTGACTTTGCTCCTACCAGGCCTGTACAGTAACTGCAGTACCACTGAACTGAACAAAGACAACATTCATGATGACAGTAA
The DNA here is from genome assembly GCF_020615455.1 of Coregonus clupeaformis. Classification (NCBI taxonomy): domain Eukaryota; kingdom Metazoa; phylum Chordata; class Actinopteri; order Salmoniformes; family Salmonidae; genus Coregonus; species Coregonus clupeaformis. The sequence goes on along the minus strand of NW_025533515.1, from coordinate 945,114 downwards.
TAACAACCGTTTCTTTGCTTGAGTCCCAAATGGCACCCTATTCCCTACATAGTGCACTACATTTAACCAGGGGCCCATTGGGCTCTGATCAGAAGTAGTGCACTATATAGGGAATAGGGTGCCATTTGGGACTCAGCCTCAGTGTGATGTTCTACCCTGAAGGACTCAGCCTCGGTGTGATGTTCTACCCTGAAGGACTCAGCCTCAGTGTGATGTTCTACCCTGAAGTACTCAGCCTCAGTGTGATGTTCTACCCTGAAGGACTCAGCCTCGGTGTGATGTTCTACCCTGAAGGACTCAGCCTCGGTGTGATGTTCTACCCTGAAGGACTCAGCCTCTGTGTTATGTTCTACCCTGAAGGACTCAGCCTCAGTGTGATGTTCTACCCTGAAGGACTCAGCCTCGGTGTGATGTTCTACCCTGAAGGACTCAGCCTCGGTGTGATGTTCTACTCTGAAGGACTCAGCCTCGGTGTGATGTTCTACTCTGAAGGACTCAGCCTCAGTGTGATGTTCTACCCTGAAGGTAGATTGGAGTTCCACTTACAGTAACACGTTCCTTTCAGAGGATTGCCTTGGTAACGGTTTTCCACCTCACACCTGAGAGAAAAGAGGAGAAGGAATGGAGGTGAGAGACCAGCTTTAAAGTTCCAATCAACAACATGAACAGTAAACCTATAAGTCTTAGAAGGTTTAAAATAACAAGTCTGACTGTGAAAGGAACCAGCTAATGACTACACAAGAGAGAGAGCAATGAAAGAAAATATATGGGAGAGGAGAGGAGAGGAGAGGAGAGGAGAGGAGAGGAGAGGAGAGGAGAGGAGAGGAGAGGAGAGGAGAGGAGGAGAGGAGAGGAGAGGAGAGGAGAGGAGAGGAGACAGAACGAGAAAAGAAAAGAGCAGGTGAAAGACAGGATGGTTGCTGAGCTGAACTGTAGAGAACATGTTTATGTACTTACAGGTGACAGCGGTCTGAACTGTACAATAATTATGTATTAAGTATGTAATAAGTACTTAGTGAAATATGTACTGTACTTTAGTGTACTTGCACAGGGCTCTACAGTGCAACCATTTTACTCGCATATGCATCTAAATATTTTGATGTGCGACCTGTAATTTGTATTTAGGAGCACCAGTGCAGCAATTTATGATTCCAACTTTATTACCTCATATTTTTCATTGTGCTCCTAAATTTCCGCCTACATTTTCCACATGCCACATTCCTGAATTGTAGAATTAGTATGCAATATGTATGTACTAGGTGTGTAATATGTATGTATTAAATATGTGACTCATTTCAGGAAACTAGGCGTATGTCGCACGTCACTATTTCACAGGAGAGCCATTTGAATGTAATGAATTTTTTATTTCTTTATCAAAATGCGTTTTTTTGGCAGTAATGCCTTCTGGAACGTGAACTTTCATGTGCCTTAATACCAAACTTGTATGCCATCTGTAAATATGAATACAATTGTTAAATTATGAGCCTAGTTGATTTAGCCACGGAAAAAGACAAGAACCTTCCCGCTAGCCATGATTGGCTGAGATAATGAGTGGGCTGGACATGCCGAGAGATGAGTTCGGATTGGTCTGCCATATAGCACGCTTCTGTCTATTTGATCTGGTCAGTATGTGTAGGTAATCCTGTCTAATGCGGCTTAAAAAATATATATATCTCGTAGTAGAATTGCTTAAGTGTTGCTCTCCACTTTCTGGAGGACCGGGTTTTGAAATCAGTGGAATTAGAGTATGACTGCTAAAGAGATGGAGAAAACACCTGTCTCCGGATTACATCTTCAAACTAAGGGCAACCATGGCATCCGTGACAGGGAGACGCGTCCATCCATGTAAACAGGTAAGATAATCTAGCTAGCTACATTTTCAGATATTACACGTTTCAAATTTTGTCAGAAAGTCGTTTTCATTTCAAGTTAAACTTTACTGTTAACTAGCTAACTAACGTTAGCTGGGTGGCTCGCTAGCTAACGTTACATGTGTGATCTGTGTAGTAATATTATTCGTATCTCAGAGCCATTTGCTTTGCTAGTTATAGAAAAGCAAATGAGTGGCGCAGTGGTCTAAGGCACTGCATCGCAGTGCTAACTGTGCCACTAGATCCTGGTTCGAATCCAGGCTCTGTCGCAGCCGGCCGCGACCGGGAGACCAATGGAGCGGCGCACAATTGGCCCAGCGTCGTCCAGGATAGGGGAGGGAATGGCCGGCAGGGATGTAGCTCAGTTGATAGAGCATGGTGTTTGCAACGCCAGGGTTGTGGGTTCGATTCCAACGGGGGGCCAGTATTTAAAAAAAATGTATTCACTAACTGTAAGTCGCTCTGGATAAGAGCGTCTGCTAAATGACTAAAAATGTAAAATGTAAATAGCCTAATGTTAGCTAGCTAACATTGAACCTGGTTGGTTAGCTACCTGCAGATTCATGCAGGGTAGTAACGTCATGAGTTGGGATTATGGTTCATTGTTTAGCTCCACTATGCAAGTAACCGTTTCAATAGAATGTTAATGATGTCACTGCGACAACTGTTGATAGACGTAGATGGTAAATTCGCTCTGGCTATCTACTCCGATTTCAGAGCACTCTCGTCTGAGTGTGCCAGAGTGCAGAATAACTGACGAAATTATGAACACTCAACACCCGTTGAATATGACCGTGTCAGTAAACATTAGCAGAAAAGTGTAAATTGTTGCCAGCAGCACAGTTGCAGTCACCAACGCTCTGGATAACATAAAAGCAGCCTAACCAGCTCTGCTAGGGCGAGTAAAATGGTCAGTGAGCTGTTCTCTCATTTGTGTCTGGAAGTAGCTAGCAAGCTAGCCAACGTTAGCCAGTTAGCTTGGGTGCTTGACTGCTGTTGTTAGGACAGAACGCTCGGATCAACCCTTAAAGAGATGGGTGGGGCTAAAGCTTAAGAGGCTGTGAACTATGCTGAATGGGTGTAGACAAAGAAGATCTCTCCAGTAGGTACCAAAACAATCAAAGGCCATTTTATCAAAAGTGAGGTTACAAGTTTATCAACTTTCAAAGCAGAATTACTTTCCCATTGTTCCTTAACTGTAGTGTATGATATACCATTTTCTAGTTCTGAGTCTCTACTTTTATCCAACGTAAAAAACACAATTTCAAATGTTGCTACATAAGACCGAATCGAGCCGGTCGGTCACATATGTAGCGTAGCGTAGTGTAGCATAGCTTAGTGTAGCGTAGTGTAGCGTAGCATAGCCTAGCGTAGGATAGTGTAGCGTTGCCTAGCCTAGCGTAGCCTAGCGTAGTGTAGCATAGCGTAGTGTAGCCTAGCGTAGTGTAGCGTAGTGTAGCCTAGCGTAGCGTAGCATAGCATAGTGTAGCCTAGCGTAGCGTAGCATAGCATAGTGTAGCCTAGCGTAGCGTAGCATAGCATAGTGTAGCCTAGCGTAGTGTACCTAGCGTAGCGTAGCGTAGTGTAGCCTAGCGTAGTGTAGCGTAGTGTAGCCTAGCGTAGCGTAGCGTAGCATAGCATAGTGTAGCCTAGCGTAGCATAGCATAGTGTAGCCTAGCGTAGTGTACCTAGCGTAGCGTAGTGTAGTGTAGCCTAGCGTAGCGTAGCGTACTTACAGGTGACAGCGGTCTCCTTTGATGCCCTTGGTGGTGCAGAAACACTTCCCGTTGTTAGGGTTACATATACTGGCATGGCCATTACACTTACACACTGTAACACAACATTATTACATTAATATAACAAGCATGGGTCATTATACAACAGTTACACTGGCTAATCACATTATCTATATCAATCTAAACTGGAATATAATGCTTTTATTTTACCCCATGTAGTCCCAGTGACCCTGAACTCTAACCCCTGACCTCTGACCCAGAACGCACACCCCCCCCCCTAGTGACTCACGTTGGCAGCTGCCCCCGTTGGTGGGGTCTCCATAGTAACCAGAGATGCAGCTCTCACAGTGACGTCCTGTTGTCAGGTCCTCACACTTCTCACACACAGTCTGGTTCACACACTGACTGTGACCGTTACACTGGCACGCTGGAGAGAGAGAGAGAGAGATGTTTTAGAGTGTGTGTGTGTGTGTGTGTGTGTGTGTGTGTGTGTGTGTGTGTGTGTGTGTACCTGGACAGTGTATGAAGCTCCAGTTGTACTTGGTGTCGTAAGGACACATGCTGATGTTGAGAGCCGGCAGAGAGGCGAGACTAGAGGCTGGACCAGGCAGGGTGGAGGGGGCGGGGACAGCAGTCTGGAACGGCCCCCTATAGGACCCCTCGATGCACTGGCCACGCCCAGTATTACTGGGGTCTGTACACCAACCACAGCCCGGCTGCTCCAGACACTGGCCACACGTCCTGTACCCAGAACAGTTCTCAGCTGGGAGGAGAGGGAGGAGAGAGAGCATTAACCCTATGAAACTGAACCCAGAGCAGTTTTTAGCTAAGACAGAAGAGCACTAGTCAACTATAGGAAACTGAACACAGAACTAAACTTAGAGATAGAGTGAGAAAACATACAACATTATAAAATCCATGTACACAAACAACAAGTGTGTGGTAAAAATGGGCAAAAAACACACATTTCTTTCCACAGGGCCGTGGGGTGAGACAGGGATGCAGTTTAAGCCCCACCCTCTTCAACATATACAGCAACGAATTGGCGAGGGCACTAGAACAGTCTGCAGCACCCGGCCTCACCCTACTAGAATCTGAAGTCAAATGTCTACTGTTTGCTGATGATCTGGTGCTTCTGTCCCCAACCAAGGAGGGCCTACAGCAGCACCTAGATCTTCTGCACAGATTCTGTCAGACCTGGGCCCTGACAGTAAATCTCAGTAAGACAAAAATAATGGTGTTCCAAAAAAGGTCTAGTTGCCAGGACCACAAATACAAATTCCATCTAGACACTGTTGCCGTCGAGCACACAAAAAACTATTCCTACCTCGGCCTAAACATCAGCACCACAGGTAACTTCCACAAAGCTGTGAACGATCTGAGAGACAAGGCAATAAGGGCCTTCTATGCCATCAAATGGAACATAAAACTCAACATCCCAATTAGGATCTGGCTAAAAATACTTGAATCAGTTATAGAACCCATTGCCCTCTATGGTTGTGAGGTCTGGGGTCCGCTCACCTACCAAAAATATCCTTGGTGTAAAATGAAAAACACAAAATAATGCATGCAGAGGAGAATTAGGCCGATACCCGCTAATTATCAAAATCCAGAAAATATCTGTTAAATTCTACAACCACTTAAAAGGAAGCAATTCCCAAACCTTCCATAACAAAGCCATCACCTACAGAGAGATTAACTTGGAGAAGAGTCCCCTAAGCAAGCTGGTCCTGGGGCTCTGTTCACAAACACAAACAGACCCCACAGAGCCCCAGGACAACAACAACAACAACACAACTAGACCCAACCAAATCATGAGAAAACAAAAAGATAATTACTTGACACATTGGAAAGAATTTACAAAGAAACAGAGCAAACTAGAATGCTATTTGGTTTTAAACAGAGAGTACACAGTGGCAGAATACCTGACCACTGTGACTCACCCAAAATTAAGGAAAGCTTTGACTATGTACAGACTCAGTGACCATAGCCTTGCTATTGAGAAAGGCCGCCGTAGGCAGACCTGGCTCTCAAGAAAAGACAGGCTATGTGCACACTGCCCACAAAATGAGATGGAAACTGAGCTGCACTTCCTAACTTCCTGCCAAATGTATGACCATATTAGAGACACATATTTCCCTCAGATTACACAGATCCACAAATCCAATTTTGATGAACTCTCTTATCTACTGGGTGAAAAACCACAGTGTGCCATCACAGCTGCAAGATTTGTGACCTGTTGCCACAAGAAAAGGGCAACCAGTGAGGAACAAACAACATTGTAAATGCAACCCATATTTATGTTAATTTATTTTCCCTTTTGTACTTTAACTATTTGCACATTGTTACAACACTGTGTATATATACATAATATGACATTTGAAATGTCTTTATTCTTTTGGAACTTCTGAGTGTAATGTTTACTGTTAATATTGATTGTTTATTTCACTTTTGTTAATCTATTTCCCTTGCTTTGGCAACGCAGACATTTGTTTCCCATGCCAATAAAGCCCCTTCTAATTGAATTGACAGCCAGAGTAGTAAAGCCAGTGGTCTTACGTGGGCAGCTGTTCATAGTGTACCACTCCATACACTGTCCGAAGGGGAAGGAGGCGACGTATGCATTAGAGTCCACACACTGCTTCATGTTGCTGCACCACATACACTCAGAACTGCTGCTGGTGCAGTCACTGCACGTAGCCCGCATGGCGCATGGCGTCCGACACTGCTTGGCACTGTGATTGGCTGGCGAGACAGGAAGGAAGCATACATGTAATGGGGGTCCCCACTGAGACATTGTATGAAGGTCAGAGAGAAAGGAAGGGGATTAGGAGAGAATAGAAGAATACATATATATGATTGTATTTCTAAATGATCTACTGGGAGTTTGGTTTTGTTTTGGAGTAAATACGTCTTTATATCCCCATTTCACACAAACGAGTAAGTGCTTGTGTGTGTTTCTGTGTGTGTGTGTGTCTCTGTGTGTGTGTGTGTTTCTGTGTGTCTCTGTGTGTGTGTGTTTCTGTGTGTGTGTGTGTGTCTGTGTGTGTTTCTGTGTGTGTCTCTGTGTGTGTGTGTCTCTGTGTGTGTCTCTGTGTGTGTCTCTGTGTGTGTGTGTTTCTGTGTGTCTCTGTGTGTGTCTCTGTGTGTGTTTCTGTGTGTCTCTGTGTGTGTGTCTCTGTGTGTGTGTCTCTGTGTGTGTGTGTGTCTAACCTGCTCGTTCACACAGTGATCCGTTAACAGGGTTGATGCAGGTCTGGGCCTTCAGGCCGCTGGATGCCGGTTCTGCTAGGTAACCACAGAAACCGGCATCGCTGGGTTCCCCCGGCAACCACTGGAGGGAGGTGTTAGTAAAGGGTGACATGTCTTCCCAGCACCAATAGGAGACGTTGATCTTCCTAAGCCCCACCCACGGCGTCACCGAGGCCTTGTACTGAAAAAAATACTAGGAACATGACTAACATTGAACAGTTATGTACACACACACCCACACAGAAACACACACACAGACACACACACACACGCAGACAAAAACACACACACAGACAAAAACACACACACACACAGACAAAAACACACACACACAAAAACACACACACACACAGACAAAAACACACACACACGCAGACAAAAACACATACACACGCAGACAAAAACACATACACACACACACACACACAGACACGGATACACACACACACACAGTTAGTCACGCACTCCTCTTTATGTTGTGTTTGAGAGCCAGAAACCTTGGGATGTTATAAAGGGAGAGTTATACAGGGAGAGTTATAAAGGGAGAGTTATAAAGGGAGAGTTATAAAGGGAGAGTTATAAAGGGAGAGTTATAAAGGGAGAGTTATACAGGGAGAGTTATAAAGGGAGAGTTATAAAGGGAGAGTTATAAAGGGAGAGTTATAAAGGGAGAGTTATAAAGGGAGAGTTATAAAGGGAGAGTTATAAAGGGAGAGTTATACAGGGAGAGTTATAAAGGGAGAGTTATAAAGGGAGAGTTATAAAGGGAGAGTTATACAGGGAGAGTTATAAAGGGAGAGTTATACAGGGAGAGTTATAAAGGGAGAGTTATAAAGGGAGAGTTATAAAGGGAGAGTTATAAAGGGAGAGTTATAAAGGGAGAGTTATACAGGGAGAGTTATAAAGGGAGAGTTATAAAGGGAGAGTTATAAAGGGAGAGTTATACAGGGAGAGTTATAAAGGGAGAGTTATACAGGGAGAGTTATAAAGGGAGAGTTATAAAGGGAGAGTTATAAAGGGAGAGTTATAAAGGGAGAGTTATACAGGGAGAGTTATAAAGGGAGAGTTATACAGGGAGAGTTATAAAGGGAGAGTTATAAAGGGAGAGTTATACAGGGAGAGTTATAAAGGGAGAGTTATACAGGGAGAGTTATAAAGGGAGAGTTATACATCTCTGCCAATCAGTCTATTGTGTATCACATTTTAATCATATAGCAGATGCTCTTATCCAGAGCAACTTACAATATTATACAGAGTATGTCATCACAGCCAATCAGACACTGTCTTTTCTCTACTTCCTGCTTACACGCTAGGGCCAATATCCAATACATTGTAATGACATTGCTACATATCTGCTAAATGATGTAAATGTAAATATACATTTAAAGTCCGTTTTTCACAATCCCTGACATTTAATCCTAGTAAAAAATCCCTGTCTTAGGTCAGTTAGGATCACCACTTTACTTGAAGAAAGTGAAGCTTTTATTTCTTTCATCACATTCCCAGTGGGTCAGAAGTTTACATACACTCAATTAGTATTTGGTAGCATTGCCTTTAAATTGTTTAACTTGGGTCAAACGTTTCGGGTAGCCTTCCACAAGCTTCCCACAATAAGTTGGGTGAATTTTGGCCCATTCCTCCTGACAGAGCTGGTGTACCCGAGTCAGGTTTGTAGGCCTCCTTGCTCGCACACGCTTTTTCAGTTCTGCCCACAAATTTTCTATAGGATTGAGGTCAGGGCTTTGTGATGGCCACTCCAATACCTTGACTTTGTTGTCCTTAAGCCATTTTGCCACAACTTTGGAAGTATGCTTGGGGTCATTGTCCATTTGGAAGACCCATTTGCAACCAAGCTTTAACTTCCTGACTGATGTCTTGAGATGTTGCTTCAATATATCCACATAATTTTCCTTCCTCATGATGCCATCTATTTTGTGAAGTGCACCAGTCCCTCCTGCAGCAAAGCAACCCCACAGCATGATGCTGCCACCCCCGTGCTTCACGGTTGGGATGGTGTTCTTCGGCTTGCAACCGTTCCCCTTTTTCCTCCAAACATAACGATGATCATTATGGCCAAACAGTTCTATTTTTGTTTCATCAGACCAGAGGACATTTCTCCAAAAAGCACGACCTTTGTCCCCATGTGCAGTTGCAAACCGTAGTCTGGCTTTTTTATGGCGGTTTTGGAGCAGTGGCTTCTTCCTTGCTGAGCGGCCTTTCAGGTTATGTCGATATAGGACTCGTTTTACTGTGGATACAGATACTTTTGTACCTGTTTCCTCCAGCATCTTCACAAGGTCCTTTGCTGTTGTTCTGCGATTGATTTGCACTTTTCGCACCAAAGTACGTTCATCGCTAGGAGACAGAACACGTCTCCTTCCTGAGCAGAAATTTGTGGAGTGGTTGAAAAAACGAGTTTTAATGACTCCAAGTGTATGTAACCTTCCAACTTCAACTGTATATGTAACTAGTGAAAATGTTATATATACCCTGAACCAAAAATAAACACAACAAGTGTTGGTCCCATGTTTCATGAGCTGAAATAAAAGATAACACATTTTCCATACAGACAAAAAGCTTATTTCAAAAACAAAGAAATTGTGGACAAATGTGTTTACATCTCTGTTAGTGAGCATTTCTCCTTTGCCAAGATAATCCATCCACCTGACAGGTGTGGCTTATCAAGAATCGGATCAAGAATCATTACACAGGTGCACCTTGTACTGGGGACAATAAAAGGCCACTAAAATGTGCAGTTTTGTCACACAACACAATGCCACAGATGTCTCCAGTTTTGAGGGAGCGTGCAATTGGCATGCTGACTGCAGGAATGTCCACCAGAGCTGTTGTTGCCAGAGAATTGAATGTTCATTTCTCTACCATAACGTTGTTTTAGATAATTTGGCAGTACGTCCAACTGGCCTCACAACCGCAGACCACGTTTAAACACGCCAGCCCAGGACCACATCCAGCTTCTCCATATGTTGTAATATATTGTAACTATAGTGACCTTGCTATATATGTTGTAATATATTGTAACTATAGTGACCTTGGTATATATATGTTGTAATATATTGTAACCATAGTGACCGTGCTATATATGTTGTAATATATTGTAACCAGAGTGACCTTGGTATATATATGTTGTAATATATTGTAACCATAGTGACCTTGGTATATATGTTGTAATATATTGTAACTATAGTGACCTTGGTATATATGTTGTAATATATTGTAACCATAGTGACCTTGCTATATATATTGTAATATATTGTAACTATAGTGACCTTGGTATATATGTTGTAATATATTGTAACTATAGTGACCTTGGTATATATGTTGTAATATATTGTAACTATAGTGACCTTGCTATATATGTTGTAATATATTGTAACCATAGTGACCTTGGTATATATGTTGTAATATATTGTAACTATAGTGACCTTGCTATATATGTTGTAATATATTGTAGCTATAGTTACCTTGCTATATATGTTGTAATATATTGTAACTATAGTGACCTTGGTATATATGTTGTAATATATTGTAACCATAGTGACCTTGCTATATATGTTGTAATATATTGTAACTATAGTGACCTTGGTATATATGTTGTAATATATTGTAACTATAGTGACCTTGGTATATATGTTGTAATATATTGTAACTATAGTGACCTTGGTATATATGTTGTAATATATTGTAACCATAGTGACCTTGGTATATATATGTTGTAATATATTGTAACCATAGTGACCTTGGTATATATGTTGTAATATATTGTAACTATAGTGACCTTGGTATATATGTTGTAATATATTGTAACCATAGTGACCTTGCTATATATATTGTAATATATTGTAACTATAGTGACCTTGGTATATATGTTGTAATATATTGTAACTATAGTGACCTTGGTATATATGTTGTAATATATTGTAACTATAGTGACCTTGCTATATATGTTGTAATATATTGTAACCATAGTGACCTTGGTATATATGTTGTAATATATTGTAACTATAGTGACCTTGCTATATATGTTGTAATATATTGTAACTATAGTTACCTTGCTATATATGTTGTAATATATTGTAACTATAGTGACCTTGGTATATATGTTGTAATATATTGTAACCATAGTGACCTTGCTATATATGTTGTAATATATTGTAACTATAGTGACCTTGGTATATATATTGTAATATATTGTAACTATAGTGACCTTGGTATATATGTTGTAATATATTGTAACTATAGTGACCTTGCTATATATGTTGTAATATATTGTAACCATAGTGACCTTGCTATATATGTTGTAATATATTGTAACCATAGTGACCTTGGTATATATATGTTGTTATATATTGTAACTATAGTGACCTTGGTATATATATTGTAATATATTGTAACCATAGTGACCTTGCTATATATGATGTAATATATTGTAACCATAGTGACCTTGGTATATATGTTGTTATATATTGTAACCATAGTGACCTTGGTATATATACAGTGGGGAAAAAAAGTATTTAGTCAGCCACCAATTGTGCATGTTCTCCCACTTAAAAAGATGAGAGAGTCCTGTAATTTTCATCATAGGTACACGTCAACTATGACAGACAAAATGAGAAAAAAAAATCCAGAAAATCACATTGTAGGATTTTAAATGAATTTATTTGCAAATTATGGTGGAAAATAAGTATTTGGTCAATAACAAAAGTTTCTCAATACTTTGTTATATACGCTTTGTTGGCAATGACACAGGTCAAACGTTTTCTGTAAGTCTTCACAAGGTTTTCACACACTGTTGCTGGTATTTTGGCCCATTCCTCCATGCAGATCTCCTCTAGAGCAGTGATGTTTTGGGGCTGTCGCTGGGCAACACGGACTTTCAACTCCCTCCAAAGATTTTCTATGGTGTTGAGATCTGGAGACTGGCTAGGCCACTCCAGGACCTTGGAAATGCTTCTACGAAGCCACTCCTTCGTTGCCCGGGCAGTGTGTTTGGGATCATTGTCATGCTGAAAGACCCAGCCACGTTTCATCTTCAATGCCCTTGCTGATGGAAGGAGGTTTTCACTCAAAATCTCACGATACATGGCCCCATTCATTCTTTCCTTTACATGGATCAGTCGTCCTGGTCCCTTTGCAGAAAAACAGCCCCAAAGCATGATGTTTCCACCCCCATGCTTCACAGTAGGTATGGTGTTCTTTGGATGCAACTCAGCATTCTTTGTCCTCCAAACACGACGAGTTGAGTTTTTACCAAAAAGTTATATTTTGGTTTCATCTGACCATATGACATTCTCCCAATCCTCTTCTGGATCATCCAAATGCACTCTAGCAAACTTCAGACGGGCCTGGACATGTACTGGCTTAAGTAAGGGGACACGTCTTGCACTGCAGGATTTGAGTCCCTGGCGGCGTAGTGTGTTACTTATGGTAGGCTTTGTTACTTTGGTCCCAGCTCTCTGCAGGTCATTCACTAGGTCCCCCTGTGTGGTTCTGGGATTTTGCTCACCGTTCTTGTGATCATTTTGACCCCACAGGGTGAGATTTTTGCGTGGAGCCCCAGATCGAGGGAGATTATCAGTGGTCTTGTATGTCTTCCATTTCCTAATAATTGCTCCCACAGTTGATTTCTTCAAACCAAGCTGCTTACCTATTGCAGATTCAGTCTTCCCAGCCTGGTGCAGGTCTACAATTTTGTTTCTGGTGTCCTTTGACAGCTCTTTGGTCTTGGCCATAGTAGAGTTTGGAGTGTGACTGTTTGAGGTTGTGGACAGGTGTCTTTTATACTGATAACAAGTTCAAACAGGTGCCATTAATACAGGTAACGAGTGGAGGACAGAGGAGCCTCTTAAAGAAGAAGTTACAGGTCTGTGAGAGCCAGAAATCTTGCTTGTTTGTAGGTGACCAAATACTTATTTTCCACCATAATTTGCAAATAAATTCATTAAAAATCCTACAATGTGATTTTCTGGATTTTTTTCTCTCAATTTGTCTGTCATAGTTGACGTGTACCTATGATGAAAATTACAGGCCTCTCTCATCTTTTTAAGTGGGAGAACTTGCACAATTGGTGGCTGACTAAATACTTTTTTTCCCCACTGTATGTTGTAATATATTGTAACTATAGTGACCTTGCTATATATGTTGTTATATATTGTAACCATAGTGACCTTGGTATATATATGTTGTTATATATTGTAACTATAGTGACCTTGGTATATATATAGTAATATATTGTAACCATAGTGACCTTGCTATATATGTTGTAATATATTGTAACTATAGTGACCTTGGTATATATGTTGTAATATATTGTAACCATAGTGACCTTGGTATACAGTGGGGAAAAAAAGTATTTAGTCAGCCACCAATTGTGCAAGTTCTCCCACTTAAAAAGATGAGAGAGGCCTGTAATTTTCATCATAGGTACACGTCAAATATGAGAGACAAATTGTGGAAAAAAATTCCAGAAAATCACATTGTAGGATTTTTAAGGAATTTATTTGCAAATTATGGTGGAAAATAAGTATTTGGTCACCTACAAACAAGCAAGATTTCTGGCTCTCACGACCTGTATCTTCTTCTTTAAGAGGCTCCTATGTCCTCCACTCGTTAACTGTATTAATGGCACCTGTTTGAACTTGTTATCAGTATAAAAGACACCTGTCCACAACCTCAAACAGTCACACTCCAAACTCCACTATGGCCAAGACCAAAGAGCTGTCAAAGGACACCAGAAACAAAATTGTAGACCTGCACCAGGCTGGGAAGACTGAATCTGCAATAGGTAAGCAGCTTGGTTTGAAGAAATCAACTGTGGGAGCAATTATTAGGAAATGGAAGGCATACAAGACCACTGATAATCTCCCCGATCTGGGGCTCCACGCAAGATCTCACCCGTGGGGTCAAAATGATCTCAAGACCGTGAGCAAAAATCCCAGAACCACACGGGGGACCTAGTGAATGACCTGCAGAGAGCTGGGACCAAAGAACAAAGCCTACCATCAGTAACACACTACGCCGCCAGGGACATAAATCCTGCAGTGCCCTGCTTAAGCCAGTACATGTCCAGGCCCGTGCTAGAGTGCATTTGGATGATCCAGAAGAGGATTGGGAGAATGTCATATGGTCAGATGAAACCAAAATAGAACTTTTTGGTCAAAACTCAACTCGTCGTGTTTCGAGGACAAAGAATGCTGAGTTGCATCCAAAGAACACCATACCTACTGTGAAGCATGGGGTGGAAACATCATGCTTTGGGGGCTGTTTTTCTGCAAAGGGACCAGGACGACTGATCCGTGTAAAGGAAAGAATGAATGGGGCCATGTATCATGGAGATTTTTGAGTGAAAACCTCCTTCCATCAGCAAGGGCATTGAAGATGAAACGTGGCTGGGTCTTTCAGTATGACAATGATCCCAAACACACCGCCCGGGCAACGAAGGAGTGGCTTCGTAAGAAGCATTTCAAGGTCCTGGAATGGCCTAGCCAGTCTCCAGATCTCAACCCCATAGAAAATCTTTGGAGGGAGTTGAAAGTCCTTGTTGCCCAGCGACAGCCCCAAAACATCACGCTCTAGAGGAGATCTGCATGGAGAAAGGGCCAAAATACCGTGTGTGAAAACCTTGTGAAGACTTACAGAAAACGTTTGACCTGTGTCATTGCCAACAAAGGGTATATAACAAAGTATTGAGAAACTTTTGTTATTGACCAAATACTTATTTTCCACCATAATTTGCAAATAAATTCATAAAAAAATCCTACAATGTGATTTTCTGGATTTTTTTCCTCCTTTTGTCTGTCATAGTTGACGTGTACCTATGATGAAAATTACAGGCCTCTCTCATCTTTTTAAGTGGGAGAACTTTCACAATTGGTGGCTGACTAAATACTTTTTTTCCCCACTGTATATGTTGTAATATATTGTAACCATAGTGACCTTGGTATATATATGTTGTAATATATTGTAACTATAGTGACCTTGCTATATGTGTTGTAATATATTGTAACCATAGTGACCTTGGTATATATATATGTTGTAATATATTGTAACCATAGTGACCTTGCTATATATGTTGTAATATATTGTAACTATAGTGACCTTGCTATATATGTTGTAATATATTGTAACTATAGTGACCTTGCCATATATGTTGTAATATATTGTAACCATAGTGACCTTGGTATATATGTTGTAATATATTGTAACTATAGTTACCTTGGAATATATGTTGTAATATATTGTAACCATAGTGACCTTGGTATATATGATGTAATATATTGTAACTATAGTGACCTTGCTATATATGTTGTAATATATTGTAACCATAGTGACCTTGGTATATATATATATATTGTAATATATTGTAACCATAGTGACCTTGGTATATATATTGTTATATATTGTAACTATAGTGACCTTGGTATATATATGTTGTAATATATTGTAACCATAGTGACCTTGGTATATATGATGTAATATATTGTAACCATAGTGACCTTGCTATATATGTTGTAATACATTGTAACTATAGTGACCTTGCTATATATGTTGTAATATATTGTAACCATAGTGACCTTGGTATATATATATTGTAATATATTGTAACCATAGTGACCTTGGTATATATGTTGTAATATATTGTAACTATAGTGACCTTGGTATATATATTGTAATATATTGTAACCATAGTGACCTTGGTATATATGATGTAATATATTGTAACCATAGTGACGTTGCTATATATGTTGTAATATATTGTAACTATAGTCACCTTGCTAAATATGTTGTAATATATTGTAACCATAGTGACCTTGGTATATAAATATTGTAATATATTGTAACCATAGTGACCTTGGTATATATGTTGTAATATATTGTAACCATAGAGACCTTGGTATATATGTTGTAATATATTGTAACCATAGTGACCTTGGTATATATATATGTTGTAATATATTGTAACCATAGTGACCTTGGTATATATGTTGTAATATATTGTAACCATAGTGACCTTGGTATATATATATTGTAATATATTGTAACCATAGTGACCTTGGTATATATATATTGTAATATATTGTAACTATAGTGACCTTGCTATATATGTTGTAATATATTGTAACCATAGTGACCTTGGTATATATATATTGTAATATATTGTAACCATAGTGACCTTGGTATATATGTTGTAATATATTGTAACCATAGTGACCTTGGTATATATATATTGTCATATATTGTAACTATAGTGACCTTGGTATATATATGTTGTAATATATTGTAACTATAGTGACCTTGCTATATATGATGTAATATATTGTAACCATAGTGACCTTGCTATATATGTTGTAATATATTGTAACTATAGTGACCTTGCTATATATGATGTAATATATTGTAACCATAGTGACCTTGCTATATATGTTGTAATATATTGTAACCATAGTGACCTTGGTATATATATATATTGTAATATATTGTAACCATAGTGACCTTGGTATATATGTTGTAATATATTGTAACTATAGTGACCTTGGTATATATATGTTGTAATATATTGTAACCATAGTGACCTTGCTATATATATTGTAATATATTGTAACTATAGTGACCTTGCTATATATGTTGTAATATATTGTAACCATAGTGACCTTGGTATATATATGTTGTAATATATTGTAACTATAGTGACCTTGCTATATGTGTTGTAATATATTGTAACCATAGTGACCTTGGTATATATATATGTTGTAATATATTGTAACCATAGTGACCTTGCTATATATGTTGTAATATATTGTAACTATAGTGACCTTGCTATATATGTTGTAATATATTGTAACTATAGTGACCTTGCCATATATGTTGTAATATATTGTAACCATAGTGACCTTGGTATATATGTTGTAATATATTGTAACTATAGTTACCTTGGAATATATGTTGTAATATATTGTAACCATAGTGACCTTGGTATATATGATGTAATATATTGTAACTATAGTGACCTTGCTATATATGTTGTAATATATTGTAACCATAGTGACCTTGGTATATATATATATTGTAATATATTGTAACCATAGTGACCTTGGTATATATATTGTTATATATTGTAACTATAGTGACCTTGGTATATATATGTTGTAATATATTGTAACCATAGTGACCTTGGTATATATGATGTAATATATTGTAACCATAGTGACCTTGCTATATATGTTGTAATACATTGTAACTATAGTGACCTTGCTATATATGTTGTAATATATTGTAACCATAGTGACCTTGGTATATATATATTGTAATATATTGTAACCATAGTGACCTTGGTATATATGTTGTAATATATTGTAACTATAGTGACCTTGGTATATATATTGTAATATATTGTAACCATAGTGACCTTGGTATATATGATGTAATATATTGTAACCATAGTGACGTTGCTATATATGTTGTAATATATTGTAACTATAGTCACCTTGCTAAATATGTTGTAATATATTGTAACCATAGTGACCTTGGTATATAAATATTGTAATATATTGTAACCATAGTGACCTTGGTATATATGTTGTAATATATTGTAACCATAGAGACCTTGGTATATATGTTGTAATATATTGTAACCATAGTGACCTTGGTATATATATATGTTGTAATATATTGTAACCATAGTGACCTTGCTATATATGTTGTAATATATTGTAACCATAGTGACCTTGGTATATATATATTGTAATATATTGTAACCATAGTGACCTTGGTATATATATATTGTAATATATTGTAACTATAGTGACCTTGCTATATATGTTGTAATATATTGTAACCATAGTGACCTTGGTATATATATATTGTAATATATTGTAACCATAGTGACCTTGGTATATATGTTGTAATATATTGTAACCATAGTGACCTTGGTATATATATATTGTCATATATTGTAACTATAGTGACCTTGGTATATATATGTTGTAATATATTGTAACTATAGTGACCTTGCTATATATGATGTAATATATTGTAACCATAGTGACCTTGCTATATATGTTGTAATATATTGTAACTATAGTGACCTTGCTATATATGATGTAATATATTGTAACCATAGTGACCTTGCTATATATGTTGTAATATATTGTAACCATAGTGACCTTGGTATATATATATATTGTAATATATTGTAACCATAGTGACCTTGGTATATATGTTGTAATATATTGTAACTATAGTGACCTTGGTATATATATGTTGTAATATATTGTAACCATAGTGACCTTGCTATATATATTGTAATATATTGTAACTATAGTGACCTTGCTATATATGTTGTAATATATTGTAACCATATTGACCTTGGTATATATATATTGTAATATATTGTAACCATAGTGACCTTGGTATATATGTTGTAATATATTGTAACCATAGTGACCTTGGTATATATATATTGTAATATATTGTAACCATAGTGACCTTGGTATATATATATTGTAATATATTGTAACTATAGTGACCTTGGTATATATATATTGTAATATATTGTAACTATAGTGACCTTGCTATATATGTTGTAATATATTGTAACTATAGTGACCTTGCTATATATGATGTAATATATTGTAACCATAGTGACCTTGCTATATATGTTGTAATATATTGTAACCATAGTGACCTTGGTATATATGATGTAATATATTGTAACCATAGTGACCTTGCTATATATGTTGTAATATATTGTAACTATAGTGACCTTGCTATATATGTTGTAATATATTGTAACCATAGTGACCTTGGTATATATATGTTGTAATATATTGTAACCATAGTGACCTTGGTATATATATATTGTAATATATTGTAACCATAGTGACCTTGGTATATATGTTGTAATATATTGTAACTATAGTGACCTTGGTATATATATGTTGTAATATATTGTAACCATAGTGACCTTGCTATATATATTGTAATATATTGTAACCATAGTGACCTTGGTATATATGTTGTAATATATTGTAACCATAGTGACCTTGGTATATATATTGTAATATATTGTAACCATAGTGACCTTGCTATATATGATGTAATATATTGTAACTATAGTGACCTTGCTATATATGTTGTAATATATTGTAACCATAGTGACCTTGGTATATATATTGTAATATATTGTAACCATAGTGACCTTGCTATATATGTTGTAATATATTGTAACCATAGTGACCTTGGTATATATATATTGTAATATATTGTAACCATAGTGACCTTGCTATATATGTTGTAATATATTGGTATATATGTTGTTATATATTGTAACCATAGTGACCTTGGTATATATATATTGTAATATATTGTAACCATAGTGACCTTGGTATATATGTTGTAATATATTGTAACCATAGTGACCTTGGTATATATGATGTAATATATTGTAACCATAGTGACCTTGCTATATATGTTGTAATATATTGTAACTATAGTGACCTTGCTATATATGTTGTAATATATTGTAACCATAGTGACCTTGGTATATATGATGTAATATATTGTAACCATAGTGACCTTGCTATATATGTTGTAATATATTGTAACCATAGTGACCTTGGTATATATGATGTAATATATTGTAACCATAGTGACCTTGCTATATATGTTGTAATATATTGTAACTATAGTGACCTTGCTATATATGTTGTAATATATTGTAACCATAGTGACCTTGGTATATATATTGTGACGTCACGAGAGGCTACACAGCTTTCAGCGGGATTGCTCAAGTAGTGCAAGGAGACCAGGTTCAATCAAAACAAGGATTTTATTAAAGGTCTTGGGAAACTAACGAAAGTATACCACAATTCTGTTCTCTTGTGGCTCTTTAAGGGTTAACAGTTCAGGGATGTCTCTTCCACATCCAAAATCATAACTCTCACTCGCTCAAATAACTTTTCCCCAGTCTTACTGTATTCCACGTTGCAGCTAGTGGCCAACCCAGCAAAACGTCCTTCCAAATGTCCCACACGTATTTCCACAGGTGCATATATCCAAAGGTGAGTATTTCCCAAAGGTAAGTATCTCCAAATCCTTATATTCCTCATGGAAGTGGACGTGCAGCACTCTTGTCCTCCAGAGAGCCCAGGTTGGAGACTGTGTCTCTTCTCTTCCCAAACCTTCAGCTCATCAGCTCCTCATTTGTTTCAGCTGCGTGGGAAGATTGGCCATAGAGGGGTGGAGTTCCCGACCATACCAGCAGATGGAGCCATAGCTGTCTGGGTTTGCAGCCATCTCAGGGGGATGTAACGTCCCTCCAGGACACAGCCTCTCGTGACATCACACATCCCCCTCCTCGGGACCGACGTCCTCGTCGGGGTAAAGGCAGCGAAGAAGGCATCACGCCGGGAGAGGGCGTCCGCATTGCCGTGGTGCTTGCCAGACTGCTCTCTCTTCAACTCCTCCAACTCTAGGACCAGGGACTCAGCCTCCTGTTGTCTCTCCTTGAGTTTCTTACTGAACGCATCAGCCTTGGTTTTAGCAGAGTTTAGCTTCTGTTGAGCAGCTTTCAGTTCCTTCTCTCTCTCTGCCTCCGCATTCTTCATCTTGTTCTCCAACACCTTGTACTTCTCCTCTGCCTTCTTCTGGACCTCCTTACTACTGCGCAGGGTCTCCTCACACTCCTCGATGGTCCTGCGCAGCCTCTCCCAGCTCCTCCTGTTGCTTAGGGAAGGAGCTCTGTTGGAAGTTTAGCCTGGAGGATATCTAACTCTTCTGTCTTCATGTCTAACTGTTGCTTTAACAAACGATACCTCTCAGCGGTCCCCTTCAGACCAGACAGTTCTTTGTCCAGATTCTGTAGCTCCGTCTCTGTGTCGGTCTGGGCACCTGCCCTCCCTATCAGAGCCCGGGGCGGGAGTGAGTAATTCGGAGGATTGCACCCGGAGCCTTCCCAGGATGAGTCTTGCCTCTCCGTTTCCGAGGTACTCGGGTTATCCTCTCCTGAGACTCTCTCCAGAGTGGGTAAAAGGCTGGGCAGTCTCGTCCAATTAGGACAGGGACGGGGAGGGAATCAACCACCCCCGCCGTCGTGTGTATGGTTCCCCGTGTGCTGGTCATTGTAAGTTCAGTAATGGGGTATTCTCTGGTGTCCCCATGGACACAGGAAACTGGGAGGACTTTCCCCGGGGGTCAGACACGTTGGGCCCACCAAATCCTTACGCACCAGGGTGGCCCGGCTACCAGAATCCAGTAAGGCCTCCACATCATGGTGATTCACAGTTACCGGGCAGGTGGGGGGGTCGATCTGGGCCGCCATCTACGACTCCCAAGAGCGAGGCAAAACGATGTGTGGGTGCTGAGCTGGAGGACTCCGCAGTGGGCATAGGTTCATCGGCTGGTTTCCCACACTGCCAGGAGATATGTCCCCTCTCCCCCACACCGGTAACACTGTCGAGTTTCCCCCTCCTGGTGTACTCTTCTTGGACCCGCCTGGTTTCTGGCTCCCCCTGGAGCCGGGATAAGTCCTGACGTGGCTGGGTTCGAGACCTTGGGTCCTTTGGACGGGTTCTTCCCATTTGTGGTGGGGCCGCACTCCTGGGGTCTTTTCGGGGAAGCATTCAGCATCTCCGCTGTGGCCTGGTACTTTTCCACAGCTTCCACGGTCAGATCAGCCGTGGTCAAGGCCTGTTGACTGATGAACCGTTTTGCCTCATAAGGCAGGGCGCGTAGGTAACGATCCACCACAACGGCCTCCACCACCGCCGCTGCTGTATTCCTCTGCGGATCCAGCCATTTCCTTGCGATTCGGACAAGTTCATGCATCTGCGCCCGAGGAGGTTGGTCTGGTTGGAAGGTCCAGCTGTGAAAGCGCTGGGCCATACCAAACTTTGTGAGTCCATATCTGCTGAGGATCTCAGACTTCAGGGCATCATAGTCAGTAACCTGGTCAGGGCCCAGGTCCCGGACAGCATTCAGCGATTCCCGGTTAGAAAGGGGGCTAACAGCCCAACCCACTGTTGCTTGGGCCAGGCTTCCCTAGTGGCCGTGGCCTCAAATGCATGCAGGTATGCCTCAATGTCATCGGTAGCTCCCATCTTAGATATAAAGTCACTTGCCTTTATTGGGCGGGTATTTTGGACCACCCTCTGTCTCTGCAACTGCAATTCCTCTGCCTTCAGAAGGTTGGCTTTCTTTTGCTCCTCCAAGAGAGCCACGTTTGCTTGCATCTGGGCTTGCTGGCCAGCAACAAGGGCTTTCAATATGTCCTCCATTTCAGTCGGCGGGGAGCCTACGGCCAACTTGGAAAACTGGGTGATCAAACCTTCGGTATCCTCCTCTGACATGCACTATTAACGCTTGAGCGTGCCCGTGTTCTCCACCATCTGTGACGTCACGAGAGGCTACACAGCTTTCAGCGGGATTGCTCAAGTAGTGCAAGGAGACCAGGTTCAATCAAAACAAGGATTTTATTAAAGGTCTTGGGAAACTAACGAAAGTATACCACAATTCTGTTCTCTTGTGGCTCTTTAAGGGTTAACAGTTCAGGGATGTCTCTTCCACATCCAAAATCATAACTCTCACTCGCTCAAATAACTTTTCCCCAGTCTTACTGTATTCCACGTTGCAGCTAGTGGCCAACCCAGCAAAACGTCCTTCCAAATGTCCCACACGTATTTCCACAGGTGCATATATCCAAAGGTGAGTATTTCCCAAAGGTAAGTATCTCCAAATCCTTATATTCCTCATGGAAGTGGACGTGCAGCACTCTTGTCCTCCAGAGAGCCCAGGTTGGAGACTGTGTCTCTTCTCTTCCCAAACCTTCAGCTCATCAGCTCCTCATTTGTTTCAGCTGCGTGGGAAGATTGGCCATAGAGGGGTGGAGTTCCCGACCATACCAGCAGATGGAGCCATAGCTGTCTGGGTTTGCAGCCATCTCAGGGGGATGTAACGTCCCTCCAGGACACAGCCTCTCGTGACATCACAATATATTGTAATATATTGTAACCATAGTGACCTTGCTATATATGTTGTAATATATTGTAACTATAGTGACCTTGGTATATATATTGTAATATATTGTAACCATAGTGACCTTGCTATATATGATGTAATATATTGTAACTATAGTGACCTTGCTATATATGTTGTAATATATTGTAACCATAGTGACCTTGCTATATATGTTGTAATATATTGTAACCATAGTGACCTTGGTATATATGTTGTAATATATTGTAACTATAGTGACCTTGCTATATATGTTGTAATATATTGTAACCATAGTGACCTTGGTATAAATATTGTAATATATTGTAACCATAGTAACCTTGCTATATATGTTGTAATATATTGTAACCATAGTGACCTTGGTATATATGTTGTAATATATTGTAACCATAGTGACCTTGGTATATATATGTTGTAATATATTGTAACCATAGTGACCTTGCTATATATGTTGTAATATATTGTAACTATAGTGACCTTGGTATATATATTGTAATATATTGTAACCATAGTGACCTTGCTATATATGATGTAATATATTGTAACTATAGTGACCTTGCTATATATGTTGTAATATATTGTAACCATAGTGACCTTGCTATATATGTTGTAATATATTGTAACCATAGTGACCTTGGTATATATATTGTAATATATTGTAACCATAGTGACCTTGGTATATATGTTGTAATATATTGTAACCATAGTGACCTTGGTATATATATTGTAATATATTGTAACCATAGTGACCTTGCTATATATGTTGTAATATATTGTAACCATAGTGACCTTGGTATATATGTTGTAATATATTGTAACCATAGTGACCTTGCTATATATGTTGTAATATATTGTAACTATAGTGACCTTGGTATATATGTTGTTATATATTGTAACTATAGTGACCTTGGTATATATATGTTGTTATATATTGTAACCATAGTGACCTTGGTATATATATGTTGTTATATATTGTAACTATAGTGACCTTGGTATATATGTTGTTATATATTGTAACTATAGTGACCTTGCTCACCAGAACGCTCATGATCTGCAGCTCCTTGAGGACAAAGTCCACCTTCTTCTGATTGGTCAGTGATGCCAGGACGGCGTTGTGACCCCGACAGGTCAGCTTGGCATTATCATACGAGTCCTTGGCTGTGATGAACTTCAGACACGAGTTACCAACCAGGTGCCAGTTCTCACCACATATATTCTCTGGAGGGAGGAAGATAAATATTTCTATATTACAAAAAAATATATATATATATATTCTCTAGACCAGGGTTTCCCAAAGTCGGTCCTGGGGACCCCCCCTGGGTGCACGTTTTGGTTTGTGCCCAACCACTACACAGCTGATTTAAATAATCAAAGCTTGAGGATGAGTTGGTTATTTGAATCAGCCGTGTAGTGCTCTGGCATAAATCAAAATGTTCACCCAGGGGGGGGGCTGGACTGAGTTTGGGAAACCCTTCTCTAGAGGGAGGGCAGGACAAGACAGTTTAAACTTCTACTGATCAGGAACATAAAAAGTAGAGAAAAAAACAGGAGATTGGCTATAAGGCAGGAGATTGGCTTTGTGGCAGGAGATTGGCTATGTGGCAGGAGATTGGCTATGTGGCAGGAGATTGGCTATGTGGCAGGAGATTGGCTATGTGGCAGGAGATTGGCTATGAGGCAGGAGATTGGCTATGTGGCAGGAGATTGGCTATGTGGCAGGAGATTGGCTATGTGGCAGGAGATTGGCTATGTGGCAGGAGATTGGCTATGAGGCAGGAGATTGGCTATGTGGCAGAAGATTGGCTATGTGGCAGGAGATTGGCTATGTGGCAGGAGATTGGCTATGTGGCAGGAGATTGGCTATGAGGCAGGAGATTGGCTATGAGGCAGGAGATTGGCTATGTGGCAGGAGATTGGCTATGAGGCAGGAGATTGGCTATGTGGCAGGAGATTGGCTATGTGGCAGGAGATTGGCTATGTGGCAGGAGATTGGCTATGTGGCAGGAGATTGGCTATGTGGCAGGAGATTGGCTATGTGGCAGGAGATTGGCTATGTGGCTGGAGATTGGCTATGTGACAGGAGATTGGCTATGTGGCAGGAGATTGGCTATGTGGCAGGAGATTGGCTATGTGGCAGGATATTGGCTATGTGGCAGGAGATTGGCTATGTGACAGGAGATTGGCTATGTGGCAGGAGATTGGCTATGTGGCAGGAGATTGGCTATGTGGCAGGAGATTGGCTATGTGGCAGGAGATTGGCTATGTGGCAGGAGATTGGCTATGTGGCAGGAGATTGGCTATGAGGCAGGAGATTGGCTATGAGGCAGGAGATTGGCTATGTGGCAGGAGATTGGCTATGTGGCAGGAGATTGGCTATGTGACAGGAGATTGGCTATGTGGCAGGAGATTGGCTATGTGGCAGGAGATTGGCTATGTGGCAGGAGATTGGCTATGTGGCAGGAGATTGGCTATGTGACAGGAGATTGGCTATGTGGCAGGAGATTGGCTATGTGGCAGGAGATTGGCTATGAGGTCAATTTCTATTGAATATGATTAATGATTCCTTAAGAAGAACCAAATCCCTACAATGAATAGTACAGTATACCGTTATTACTAATACATTAAAATATGAATTATTTAATAAGTTAACACTAATAAAACCATTACAGTTTTAATGAGAGATGTACAGTAGAATAAAGCAGTGCCCCCCCTTATATTTTGAGTCACACAACTATTACATGAATAAACATTACACATTGCAAAATGTATATAATTGCAAGAAATGTAGCTTTAAAACTACACTTTCTTGGTTTCTGGGTTCTTACCAGGTAGAGAGATACACTCCTGGTTTCTGGGTTCTTACCAGGTAGAGAGATACACTCCTGGTTTCTGGGTTCTTACCAGGTAGAGAGATACACTCCTGGTTTCTGGGTTCTTACCAGGTAGAGAGATACACTCCTGGTTTCTGGTTTCTTACCAGGTAGAGAGATACACTCCTGGTTTCTGGGTTGTTTCTGGGTTCTTACCTGGTAGAGCGATACACTCCTGGTTTCTGGGTTGTTTCTGGGTTCTTACCTGGTAGAGAGATACACTCCTGGTTTCTGGGTTGTTTCTGGGTTCTTACCTGGTAGAGCGATGCACTCCTGGTTTCTGGGTTGTTTCTGGGTTCTTACCTGGTAGAGCGATGCACTCCTGGTTTCTGGGTTGTTTCTGGGTTCTTACCTGGTAGAGCGATGCACTCCTGGTTTCTGGGTTGTTTCTGGGTTCTTACCTGGTAGAGCGATGCACTCCTGGTTTCTGGGTTCTTACCTGGTAGAGCGATGCACTCCTGGTTTCTGGGTTGTTTCTGGGTTCTTACCTGGTAGAGCGATGCACTCCTGGTTTCTGGGTTGTTTCTGGGTTCTTACCTGGTAGAGCGATGCACTCCTGGTTTCTGGGTTGTTTCTGGGTTCTTACCTGGTAGAGCGATACACTCCTGGTTTCTGGGTTGTTTCTGGGTTCTTACCTGGTAGAGCGATGCACTCCTGGTTTCTGGGTTGTTTCTGGGTTCTTACCTGGTAGAGCGATGCACTCCTGGTTTCTGGGTTGTTTCTGGGTTCTTACCTGGTAGAGCGATGCACTCCTGGTTTCTGGGTTGTTTCTGGGTTCTTACCTGGTAGAGCGATGCACTCCTGGTTTCTGGGTTCTTACCTGGTAGAGCGATGCACTCCTGGTTTCTGGGTTGTTTCTGGGTTCTTACCTGGTAGAGCGATGCACTCCTGGTTTCTGGGTTGTTTCTGGGTTCTTACCTGGTAGAGCGATGCACCCCTGGTTTCTGGGTTGTTTCTGGGTTTCTTACCTGGTAGAGCGATGCACTCCTGGTTTCTGGGTTGTTTCTGGGTTCTTACCTGGTAGAGCGATACACTCCTGGTTTCTGGGTTGTTTCTGGGTTCTTACCTGGTAGAGCGATGCACTCCTGGTTTCTGGGTTGTTTCTGGGTTCTTACCTGGTAGAGCGATGCACTCCTGGTTTCTGGGTTGTTTCTGGGTTCTTACCTGGTAGAGCGATGCACTCCTGGTTTCTGGGTTGTTTCTGGGTTCTTACCTGGTAGAGCGACGCACTCCTGGTTTCTGGGTTGTTTCTGGGTTCTTACCTGGTAGAGCGATGCACTCCTGGTTTCTGGGTTCTTACCTGGTAGAGCGATGCACTCCTGGTTTCTGGGTTCTTACCTGGTAGAGCGATGCACTCCTGGTTTCTGGGTTCTTACCTGGTAGAGCGATGCACTCCTGGTTTCTGGGTTCTTACCTGGTAGAGCGATGCACTCCTGGTTTCTGGGTTCTTACCTGGTAGAGCGATGCACTCCTGGTTTCTGGGTTCTTACCTGGTAGAGCGATGCACTCCTGGTTTCTGGGTTCTTACCTGGTAGAGCGATGCACTCCTGGTTTCTGGGTTCTTACCTGGTAGAGCGATGCACTCCTGGTTTCTGGGTTCTTACCTGGTAGAGCGATGCACTCCTGGTTTCTGGGTTCTTACCTGGTAGAGCGATGCACTCCTGGTTTCTGGGTTCTTACCTGGTAGAGCGATGCACTCCTGGTTTCTGGGTTCTTACCTGGTAGAGCGATGCACTCCTGGTTTCTGGGTTGTTTCTGGGTTCTTACCAGGTAGAGAGATGCACTCCTGGTTCCGAGGTTCCCACTGGCAGTTCTGGTCCACACCACAGCTCTTACAGCTGGTCTTCTTGTTGCAGACGTATGATGGGTTGTCTTTAGGACAGACGTCATACTCCACTATGGCCCCCTGGGGTAGGAGGACACATTAACATACATGATGGGTTGTCTTTAGGACAGACGTCATACTCCACTATGGCCCCCTGGGGTAGGAGGACACATTAACATACATGATGGGTTGTCTTTAGGACAGACGTCATACTCCACTATGGCCCCCTGGGGTAGGAGGACACATTAACATACATGATGGGTTGTCTTTAGGACAGACGTCATACTCCACTATGGCCCCCTGGGGTAGGAAGACACGTCATACATTCACATCCATACTGGTTGGAGGATTCCTGGATTTATTCCCTCCTGAATACAGGAATATTCACATTTATTTTGTGAAAGTTACCGGAATTTTGCAACCCTAATGTGTAAAAAGTCTATCTTACCTAAATGTAAAGTAACCCATCCCAGCCCAGTCTTACCGAGTCTATCTTACCTAAATGTAAAGTAACCCATCCCAGCCCAGTCTTACCTTATCTTACCTAAATGTAAAGTAACCCATCCCAGCCCAGTCTTACCGAGTCTATCTTACCTAAATGTAAAGTAACCCATCCCAGCCCAGTCTTACCGAGTCTATCTTACCTAAATATAAAGTAACCCATCCCAGCCCAGTCTTACCGAGTCTATCTTACCTAAATATAAAGTAACCCATCCCAGCCCAGTCTTACCGAGTCTATCTTACCTAAATGTAAAGTAACCCATCCCAGCCCAGTCTTACCGAGTCTATCTTACCTAAATGTAAAGTAACCCATCCCAGCCCAGTCTTACCGTGACAGCCGTACAGTTTGAGCTCACGGAGACACACTGAACAGCACACCACTGGCAGCCGTTAGTATTGGCTGTACAGCTGTAGCAGTCAGTGTACTGGTCACAACGATCGTTGTCAGCATCTACAATACAACCAGAGAGGACCTTTTTAAATCGATACTGTAGTAATAGTTTAGTACAATAATAGTATATTAGTAGTATAGTACTAGTGTAGTACTAGTATAGTATAGCAATAGTGTGGTATTGTATATTAGTAGTATAGTATATTAGAAGTATCATATTAGTAATAATGTAGTACTAATATAGTATAGTACTAGTATAGTATATCAATAGTGTAGTACTAATATAGTATAGTATATTAGTAGTTTATTATAGTAATAGTGTAATACTAATATAGTATATTACTAGTATAGTATAGCAATAGTCTAGTACACATTTTTTACATTTACATTTTTAGTCATTTAGCAGACGTTCTTATCCAGAGCGATTTACAGTTAGTGAGTGCATACATTTTCATACTAATATAGTATAGCAATAGTGTAGTACTAATATAGTATAGTATATTAGCAGTATAGTATATTAGCGTATTAGCAGTATAGTATATTAGCAGTATAGTATATTAATAGTGTAGTATTAATATAGTATAGCAATAGTGTAGTATAGTATATTAGTAGTGAGACAGCCTATAGGGAGGAGGTCAGAGACCTGACCATGTGGTGCCAGGATAACAACCTTTCCCTCAATGTGATCAAGACAAAGGAGATGATCGTGGACTTCAGGAAAAGGAGGGCCGAGCACACCCCCATTCTCATCGACGGGGCTGTAGTGGAGCAGGTTGAGAGTTTCAAGTTCCTTGGTGTCCACATCACCAACAAACTATCATGGTCCAAACACACCAAGACAGTCGTGAAGAGGGCACGACAAAGCCTATTCCCCCTCAGGAGACTGAACATATTTGGCATGGGTCCTCAGATCCTCAAAAAATTATACAGCTGCACCATCGAGAGCATCCTGACTGGTTGCATTACCGCCTGGTATGGCAACTGCTTGGCATATAACCGCAAGGCGCTACAGAGGGTAGTGTAATCATATGCTATGCTACTGTTAGCATTGAGGTGGTGTGCCCTAGTAGGAAGTCCACTGTGTGCAGCTCAGCATGCACTAATAGAAAAGCATGTCTACCTCTGCTAAGCTTCCCAGTAAAGCAAGAAAAACAATTAAGCATCCCAGAAAAGTGTTAAAAATAGCCCACGTTAACATCTGTAGCTTAAGAAACAAGGTTCATGAAATAACAGATGACATTCATATTCTGACAATCTCTGAAACTCACTTAGATAATACCTTTTGATGATACAGTGGAAGTAATACAAGGTTATAAGATCTACAGAAAATACAGAAATGCCAACGGTGGAGGTGTTGCTGTTTATATTCAGAACCACATTCCTGTGAAGATTAGAGAGGATCTCATGTTAAATACTGTTGAAGTAATATGGCTACAGGTTCATCTGCCTCACCTAAAGCCCATTCTGGTGGGAAGCTGCTATAGACCACCAAGTGCTAACAGTCAGTATCTGGATAACGTGTGAAATGCTTGATAATGTATGTGATAGCAACAGAGAGGTAGACTTTATGGGTGTCTAAAAAAAAATTATGTATGCATTCACTAACTGTAAGTCGCTCTGGATAAGTCTGCTAAATGACTAAAATGTAAAAAATGTAAAATGTAAAATGTAATTATTAGTTTTTTTTACTTTAGTTTATTTAGTAAATATTTTCTTAACTCCTATTTATCTTAAACCTGCATTGGTTAAGGGCTTTTCACTGTAAGGTCTACACCTGTCGTATTCGGCGCATGTGAAAAATACATTTGATTTGATTTTGATTTGATATCTACCACCATAACAGCATTTCTCCTCCACCAGCTAGAACAGGGGGTTTGTATAAGACATCAGATCATTTGGTAGGAGACACACAGCCCTGTATTTTATAGTAGATATGAACAGGGTGCAGTCTGACTGTTGGAGTCCTGTACTAGATATGAACAGGGTGCTGTCTGACTGTTGGAGTCCTGTACTAGATATGAACAGGGTGCTGTCTGACTGTTGGAGTCCTGTACTAGATATGAACAGGGTGCTGTCTGTCTGTTGGAGTCCTGTACTAGATATGAACAGGGTGCTGTCTGTCTGTTGGGAGTCCTGTACTAGATATGAACAGGGTGCTGTCTGTCTGTTGGAGTCCTGTAGTAGATATGAACAGGGTGCAGTCTGTCTGTTGGGAGTCCTGTACTAGATATGAACAGGGTGCTGTCTGACTGTTGGGAGTCCTGTACTAGATATGAACAGGGTGCTGTCTGACTGTTGGAGTCCTGTAGTAGATATGAACAGGGTGCTGTCTGTCTGTTGGAGTCCTGTACTAGATATGAACAGGGTGCTGTCTGACTGTTGGAGTCCTGTACTAGATATGAACAGGGTGCTGTCTGTCTGTTGGAGTCCTGTAGTAGATATGAACAGGGTGCTGTCTGACTGTTGGAGTCCTGTACTAGATATGAACAGGGTGCAGTCTGTCTGTTGGGAGTCCTGTAGTAGATATGAACAGGGTGCTGTCTGTCTGTTGGAGTCCTGTACTAGATATGAACAGGGTGCTGTCTGACTGTTGGAGTCCTGTACTAGATATGAACAGGGTGCAGTCTGACTGTTGGAGTCCTGTACTAGATATGAACAGGGTGCTGTCTGTCTGTTGGAGTCCTGTACTAGATATGAACAGGGTGCTGTCTGACTGTTGGAGTCCTGTACTAGATATGAACAGGGTGCTGTCTGTCTGTTGGGAGTCCTGTACTAGATATGAACAGGGTGCTGTCTGACTGTTGGAGTCCTGTACTAGATATGAACAGGGTGCTGTCTGTCTGTTGGAGTCCTGTACTAGATATGAACAGGGTGCTGTCTGACTGTTGGGAGTCCTGTACTAGATATGAACAGGGTGCAGTCTGTCTGTTGGGAGTCCTGTACTAGATATGAACAGGGTGCAGTCTGTCTGTTGGAGTCCTGTAGTAGATATGAACAGGGTGCTGTCTGACTGTTGGGAGTCCTGTACTAGATATGAACAGGGTGCTGTCTGACTGTTGGAGTCCTGTACTAGATATGAACAGGGTGCTGTCTGACTGTTGGAGTCCTGTAGTAGATATGAACAGGGTGCAGTCTGACTGTTGGAGTCCTGTACTAGATATGAACAGGGTGCAGTCTGACTGTTGGAGTCCTGTACTAGATATGAACAGGGTGCAGTCTGTCTGTTGGGAGTCCTGTAGTAGATATGAACAGGGTGCTGTCTGTCTGTTGGGAGTCCTGTACTAGATATGAACAGGGTGCTGTCTGACTGTTGGGAGTCCTGTACTAGATATGAACAGGGTGCAGTCTGTCTGTTGGGAGTCCTGTACTAGATATGAACAGGGTGCTGTCTGTCTGTTGGGAGTCCTGTACTAGATATGAACAGGGTGCTGTCTGTCTGTTGGGAGTCCTGTACTAGATATGAACAGGGTGCTGTCTGTCTGTTGGAGTCCTGTACTAGATATGAACAGGGTGCTGTCTGTCTGTTGGAGTCCTGTACTAGATATGAACAGGGTGCTGTCTGACTGTTGGAGTCCTGTACTAGATATGAACAGGGTGCTGTCTGACTGTTGGAGTCCTGTACTAGATATGAACAGGGTGCTGTCTGACTGTTGGAGTCCTGTACTAGATATGAACAGGGTGCTGTCTGACTGTTGGAGTCCTGTAGTAGATATGAACAGAGTGCTGTCTGTCTGTTGGAGTCCTGTACTAGATATGAACAGGGTGCTGTCTGTCTGTTGGAGTCCTGTACTAGATATGAACAGGGTGCTGTCTGACTGTTGGAGTCCTGTACTAGATATGAACAGGGTGATGTCTGTCTGTTGGAGTCCTGTACTAGATATGAACAGGGTGCTGTCTGTCTGTTGGAGTCCTGTACTAGATATGAACAGGGTGCAGTCTGTCTGTTGGAGTCCTGTACTAGATATGAACAGGGTGCAGTCTGTCTGTTGGAGTCCTGTAATAGATATGAACAGGGTGCTGTCTGACTGTTGGAGTCCTGTACTAGATATGAACAGGGTGCAGTCTGTCTGTTGGGAGTCCTGTACTAGATATGAACAGGGTGCAGTCTGTCTGTTGGGAGTCCTGTAGTAGATATGAACAGGGTGCTGTCTGTCTGTTGGAGTCCTGTACTAGATATGAACAGGGTGCTGTCTGACTGTTGGAGTCCTGTACTAGATATGAACAGGGTGCTGTCTGACTGTTGGAGTCCTGTACTAGATATGAACAGGGTGCTGTCTGACTGTTGGAGTCCTGTACTAGATATGAACAGGGTGCTGTCTGACTGTTGGAGTCCTGTACTAGATATGAACAGGGTGCAGTCTGTCTGTTGGGAGTCCTGTAGTAGATATGAACAGGGTGCTGTCTGTCTGTTGGAGTCCTGTACTAGATATGAACAGGGTGCAGTCTGTCTGTTGGAGTCCTGTACTAGATATGAACAGGGTGCTGTCTGACTGTTGGGAGTCCTGTACTAGATATGAACAGGGTGCAGTCTGTCTGTTGGAGTCCTGTAGTAGATATGAACAGGGTGCTGTCTGTCTGTTGGAGCCCTGTACTAGATATGAACAGGGTGCAGTCTGTCTGTTGGAGTCCTGTACTAGATATGAACAGGGTGCTGTCTGACTGTTGGAGTCCTGTACTAGATATGAACAGGGTGCTGTCTGTCTGTTGGAGTCCTGTACTAGATATGAACAGGGTGCAGTCTGTCTGTTGGAGTCCTGTACTAGATATGAACAGGGTGCAGTCTGTCTGTTGGAGTCCTGTACTAGATATGAACAGGGTGCTGTCTGACTGTTGGGAGTCCTGTACTAGATAGGAACAGGGTGCTGTCTGTCTGTTGGAGTCCTGTACTAGATATGAACAGGGTGCTGTCTGTCTGTTGGAGTCCTGTACTAGATATGAACAGGGTGCTGTCTGTCTGTTGGAGTCCTGTACTAGATATGAACAGGGTGCTGTCTGACTGTTGGAGTCCTGTACTAGATATGAACAGGGTGCTGTCTGACTGTTGGAGTCCTGTACTAGATATGAACAGGGTGCTGTCTGACTGTTGGAGTCCTGTACTAGATATGAACAGGGTGCTGTCTGACTGTTGGAGTCCTGTAGTAGATATGAACAGAGTGCTGTCTGTCTGTTGGAGTCCTGTACTAGATATGAACAGGGTGCTGTCTGTCTGTTGGAGTCCTGTACTAGATATGAACAGGGTGCTGTCTGACTGTTGGAGTCCTGTACTAGATATGAACAGGGTGATGTCTGTCTGTTGGAGTCCTGTACTAGATATGAACAGGGTGCTGTCTGTCTGTTGGAGTCCTGTACTAGATATGAACAGGGTGCAGTCTGTCTGTTGGAGTCCTGTACTAGATATGAACAGGGTGCAGTCTGTCTGTTGGAGTCCTGTAATAGATATGAACAGGGTGCTGTCTGACTGTTGGAGTCCTGTACTAGATATGAACAGGGTGCAGTCTGTCTGTTGGGAGTCCTGTACTAGATATGAACAGGGTGCAGTCTGTCTGTTGGGAGTCCTGTAGTAGATATGAACAGGGTGCTGTCTGTCTGTTGGAGTCCTGTACTAGATATGAACAGGGTGCTGTCTGACTGTTGGAGTCCTGTACTAGATATGAACAGGGTGCAGTCTGTCTGTTGGGAGTCCTGTAGTAGATATGAACAGGGTGCTGTCTGTCTGTTGGAGTCCTGTACTAGATATGAACAGGGTGCAGTCTGTCTGTTGGAGTCCTGTACTAGATATGAACAGGGTGCTGTCTGACTGTTGGGAGTCCTGTACTAGATATGAACAGGGTGCAGTCTGTCTGTTGGAGTCCTGTAGTAGATATGAACAGGGTGCTGTCTGTCTGTTGGAGTCCTGTACTAGATATGAACAGGGTGCTGTCTGACTGTTGGAGTCCTGTACTAGATATGAACAGGGTGCTGTCTGTCTGTTGGAGTCCTGTACTAGATATGAACAGGGTGCAGTCTGTCTGTTGGAGTCCTGTACTAGATATGAACAGGGTGCAGTCTGTCTGTTGGAGTCCTGTACTAGATATGAACAGGGTGCTGTCTGACTGTTGGGAGTCCTGTACTAGATAGGAACAGGGTGCTGTCTGTCTGTTGGAGTCCTGTACTAGATATGAACAGGGTGCTGTCTGTCTGTTGGAGTCCTGTACTAGATATGAACAGGGTGCTGTCTGTCTGTTGGAGTCCTGTAGTAGATATGAACAGGGTGCTGTCTGACTGTTGGAGTCCTGTACTAGATATGAACAGGGTGCAGTCTGTCTGTTGGGAGTCCTGTACTAGATATGAACAGGGTGCAGTCTGTCTGTTGGGAGTCCTGTACTAGATATGAACAGGGTGCTGTCTGACTGTTGGAGTCCTGTACTAGATATGAACAGGGTTCAGTCTGTCTGTTGGGAGTCCTGTACTAGATATGAACAGGGTGCAGTCTGACTGTTGGGAGTCCTGTACTAGATATGAACAGGGTGCAGTCTGTCTGTTGGGAGTCCTGTACTAGATATGAACAGGGTGCAGTCTGTCTGTTGGAGTCCTGTACTAGATATGAACAGGGTGCAGTCTGTCTGTTGGGAGTCCTGTACTAGATATGAACAGGGTGCTGTCTGACTGTTGGAGTCCTGTACTAGATATGAACAGGGTGCAGTCTGTCTGTTGGGAGTCCTGTACTAGATATGAACAGGGTGCTGTCTGACTGTTGGAGTCCTGTACTAGATATGAACAGGGTGCTGTCTGACTGTTGGAGTCCTGTACTAGATATGAACAGGGTGCTGTCTGTCTGTTGGAGTCCTGTACTAGATATGAACAGGGTGCTGTCTGACTGTTGGGAGTCCTGTACTAGATATGAACAGGGTGCTGTCTGACTGTTGGAGTCCTGTACTAGATATGAACAGGGTGCAGTCTGACTGTTGGAGTCCTGTACTAGATATGAACAGGGTGCTGTCTGTCTGTTGGAGTCCTGTACTAGATATGAACAGGGTGCTGTCTGACTGTTGGAGTCCTGTACTAGATATGAACAGGGTGCTGTCTGTCTGTTGGGAGTCCTGTACTAGATATGAACAGGGTGCTGTCTGACTGTTGGAGTCCTGTACTAGATATGAACAGGGTGCTGTCTGTCTGTTGGAGTCCTGTACTAGATATGAACAGGGTGCTGTCTGACTGTTGGGAGTCCTGTACTAGATATGAACAGGGTGCAGTCTGTCTGTTGGGAGTCCTGTACTAGATATGAACAGGGTGCAGTCTGTCTGTTGGAGTCCTGTAGTAGATATGAACAGGGTGCTGTCTGACTGTTGGGAGTCCTGTACTAGATATGAACAGGGTGCTGTCTGACTGTTGGAGTCCTGTACTAGATATGAACAGGGTGCTGTCTGACTGTTGGAGTCCTGTAGTAGATATGAACAGGGTGCAGTCTGACTGTTGGAGTCCTGTACTAGATATGAACAGGGTGCAGTCTGACTGTTGGAGTCCTGTAGTAGATATGAACAGAGTGCTGTCTGTCTGTTGGAGTCCTGTACTAGATATGAACAGGGTGCTGTCTGTCTGTTGGAGTCCTGTACTAGATATGAACAGGGTGCTGTCTGACTGTTGGAGTCCTGTACTAGATATGAACAGGGTGATGTCTGTCTGTTGGAGTCCTGTACTAGATATGAACAGGGTGCTGTCTGTCTGTTGGAGTCCTGTACTAGATATGAACAGGGTGCAGTCTGTCTGTTGGAGTCCTGTACTAGATATGAACAGGGTGCTGTCTGTCTGTTGGAGTCCTGTAATAGATATGAACAGGGTGCTGTCTGACTGTTGGAGTCCTGTACTAGATATGAACAGGGTGCAGTCTGTCTGTTGGGAGTCCTGTACTAGATATGAACAGGGTGCAGTCTGTCTGTTGGGAGTCCTGTAGTAGATATGAACAGGGTGCTGTCTGTCTGTTGGAGTCCTGTACTAGATATGAACAGGGTGCTGTCTGACTGTTGGAGTCCTGTACTAGATATGAACAGGGTGCTGTCTGACTGTTGGAGTCCTGTACTAGATATGAACAGGGTGCTGTCTGACTGTTGGAGTCCTGTACTAGATATGAACAGGGTGCTGTCTGACTGTTGGAGTCCTGTACTAGATATGAACAGGGTGCAGTCTGTCTGTTGGGAGTCCTGTAGTAGATATGAACAGGGTGCTGTCTGTCTGTTGGAGTCCTGTACTAGATATGAACAGGGTGCAGTCTGTCTGTTGGAGTCCTGTACTAGATATGAACAGGGTGCTGTCTGACTGTTGGGAGTCCTGTACTAGATATGAACAGGGTGCAGTCTGTCTGTTGGAGTCCTGTAGTAGATATGAACAGGGTGCTGTCTGTCTGTTGGAGTCCTGTACTAGATATGAACAGGGTGCAGTCTGTCTGTTGGAGTCCTGTACTAGATATGAACAGGGTGCTGTCTGACTGTTGGAGTCCTGTACTAGATATGAACAGGGTGCTGTCTGTCTGTTGGAGTCCTGTACTAGATATGAACAGGGTGCAGTCTGTCTGTTGGAGTCCTGTACTAGATATGAACAGGGTGCAGTCTGTCTGTTGGAGTCCTGTACTAGATATGAACAGGGTGCTGTCTGACTGTTGGGAGTCCTGTACTAGATAGGAACAGGGTGCTGTCTGTCTGTTGGAGTCCTGTACTAGATATGAACAGGGTGCTGTCTGTCTGTTGGAGTCCTGTACTAGATATGAACAGGGTGCTGTCTGTCTGTTGGAGTCCTGTAGTAGATATGAACAGGGTGCTGTCTGACTGTTGGAGTCCTGTACTAGATATGAACAGGGTGCAGTCTGTCTGTTGGGAGTCCTGTACTAGATATGAACAGGGTGCTGTCTGACTGTTGGAGTCCTGTACTAGATATGAACAGGGTTCAGTCTGTCTCTTGGGAGTCCTGTACTAGATATGAACAGGGTGCAGTCTGACTGTTGGGAGTCCTGTACTAGATATGAACAGGGTGCAGTCTGTCTGTTGGGAGTCCTGTACTAGATATGAACAGGGTGCAGTCTGTCTGTTGGAGTCCTGTACTAGATATGAACAGGGTGCAGTCTGTCTGTTGGGAGTCCTGTACTAGATATGAACAGGGTGCTGTCTGACTGTTGGAGTCCTGTACTAGATATGAACAGGGTGCAGTCTGTCTGTTGGGAGTCCTGTACTAGATATGAACAGGGTGCTGTCTGACTGTTGGAGTCCTGTACTAGATATGAACAGGGTGCTGTCTGACTGTTGGAGTCCTGTACTAGATATGAACAGGGTGCTGTCTGTCTGTTGGAGTCCTGTACTAGATATGAACAGGGTGCTGTCTGACTGTTGGGAGTCCTGTACTAGATATGAACAGGGTGCAGTCTGTCTGTTGGAGTCCTGTAGTAGATATGAACAGGGTGCAGTCTGTCTGTTGGAGTCCTGTAGTAGATATGAACAGGGTGCTGTCTGACTGTTGGGAGTCCTGTAGTAGATATGAACAGGGTGCTGTCTGACTGTTGGAGTCCTGTACTAGATATGAACAGGGTGCTGTCTGACTGTTGGAGTCCTGTACTAGATATGAACAGGGTGCTGTCTGACTGTTGGGAGTCCTGTACTAGATATGAACAGGGTGCTGTCTGACTGTTGGAGTCCTGTAGTAGATATGAACAGGGTGCTGTCTGACTGTTGGAGTCCTGTCCTAGATATGAACAGCGTGCAGTCTGACTGTTGGAGTCCTGTAGTAGATATGAACAGGGTGCTGTCTGACTGTTGGGAGTCCTGTACTAGATATGAACAGGGTGCAGTCTGTCTGTTGGGAGTCCTGTACTAGATATGAACAGGGTGCAGTCTGTCTGTTGGAGTCCTGTATTAGATATGAACAGGGTGCAGTCTTTCTGTTGGAGTCCTGTAGTAGATATGAACAGGGTGCTGTCTGACTGTTGGGAGTCCTGTAGTAGATATGAACAGGGTGCTGTCTGTCTGTTGGAGTCCTGTAATAGATATGAACAGGGTGCTGTCTGACTGTTGGGAGTCCTGTACTAGATATGAACAGGGTGCTGTCTGACTGTTGGGAGTCCTGTACTAGATATGAACAGGGTGCTGTCTGACTGTTGGGAGTCCTGTACTAGATATGAACAGGGTGCTGTCTGACTGTTGG
Organism: Coregonus clupeaformis; assembly: GCF_020615455.1. Classification (NCBI taxonomy): domain Eukaryota; kingdom Metazoa; phylum Chordata; class Actinopteri; order Salmoniformes; family Salmonidae; genus Coregonus; species Coregonus clupeaformis. Next base: position 906,478 of record NW_025533515.1, on the reverse strand, counting down.
GAGTCCTGTACTAGATATGAACAGGGTGCTGTCTGACTGTTGGGAGTCCTGTACTAGATATGAACAGGGTGCTGTCTGACTGTTGGAGTCCTGTACTAGATATGAACAGGGTGCAGTCTGTCTGTTGGAGTCCTGTACTAGATATGAACAGGGTGCAGTCTGTCTGTTGGAGTCCTGTAGTAGATATGAACAGGGTGCTGTCTGACTGTTGGGAGTCCTGTACTAGATATGAACAGGGTGCTGTCTGACTGTTGGGAGTCCTGTACTAGATATGAACAGGGTGCTGTCTGTCTGTTGGAGTCCTGTAGTAGATATGAACAGGGTGCTGTCTGTCTGTTGGAGTCCTGTAGTAGATATGAACAGGGTGCTGTCTGACTGTTGGGAGTCCTGTAGTAGATATGAACAGGGTGCTGTCTGTCTGTTGGAGTCCTGTAGTAGATATGAACAGGGTGCTGTCTGACTGTTGGAGTCCTGTAGTAGATATGAACAGGGTGCTGTCTGACTGTTGGGAGTCCTGTACTAGATATGAACAGGGTGCTGTCTGACTGTTGGGAGTCCTGTACTAGATATGAACAGGGTGCTGTCTGACTGTTGGAGTCCTGTACTAGATATGAACAGGGTGCAGTCTGTCTGTTGGAGTCATGTACTAGATATGAACAGGGTGCAGTCTGTCTGTTGGAGTCATGTACTAGATATGAACAGGGTGCTGTCTGACTGTTGGAGTCCTGTAGTAGATATGAACAGGGTGCTGTCTGTCTGTTGGAGTCCTGTACTAGATATGAACAGGGTGCTGTCTGACTGTTGGGAGTCCTGTACTAGATATGAACAGGGTGCTGTCTGACTGTTGGAGTCCTGTACTAGATATGAACAGGGTGCAGTCTGTCTGTTGGAGTCCTGTACTAGATATGAACAGGGTGCAGTCTGTCTGTTGGAGTCCTGTAGTAGATATGAACAGGGTGCTGTCTGACTGTTGGAGTCCTGTAGTAGATATGAACAGGGTGCTGTCTGACTGTTGGGAGTCCTGTACTAGATATGAACAGGGTGCTGTCTGACTGTTGGGAGTCCTGTACTAGATATGAACAGGGTGCTGTCTGACTGTTGGAGTCCTGTACTAGATATGAACAGGGTGCAGTCTGTCTGTTGGAGTCATGTACTAGATATGAACAGGGTGCAGTCTGTCTGTTGGAGTCATGTACTAGATATGAACAGGGTGCTGTCTGACTGTTGGAGTCCTGTAGTAGATATGAACAGGGTGCTGTCTGTCTGTTGGAGTCCTGTACTAGATATGAACAGGGTGCTGTCTGACTGTTGGGAGTCCTGTACTAGATATGAACAGGGTGCTGTCTGACTGTTGGAGTCCTGTAGTAGATATGAACAGGGTGCTGTCTGACTGTTGGGAGTCCTGTACTAGATATGAACAGGGTGCAGTCTGTCTGTTGGGAGTCCTGTACTAGATATGAACAGGGTGCAGTCTGTCTGTTGGAGTCCTGTAGTAGATATGAACAGGGTGCAGTCTGTCTGTTGGAGTCCTGTAGTAGATATGAACAGGGTGCTGTCTGACTGTTGGGAGTCCTGTAGTAGATATGAACAGGGTGCTGTCTGTCTGTTGGAGTCCTGTAGTAGATATGAACAGGGTGCTGTCTGACTGTTGGGAGTCCTATACTAGATATGAACAGGGTGCTGTCTGACTGTTGGGAGTCCTGTACTAGATATGAACAGGGTGCTGTCTGACTGTTGGGAGTCCTGTACTAGATATGAACAGGGTGCTGTCTGACTGTTGGGAGTCCTGTACTAGATATGAACAGGGTGCTGTCTGACTGTTGGAGTCCTGTACTAGATATGAACAGGGTGCAGTCTGTCTGTTGGAGTCCTGTACTAGATATGAACAGGGTGCCGTCTGTCTGTTGGAGTCCTGTAGTAGATATGAACAGGGTGCTGTCTGACTGTTGGGAGTCCTGTACTAGATATGAACAGGGTGCTGTCTGACTGTTGGGAGTCCTGTACTAGATATGAACAGGGTGCTGTCTGTCTGTTGGAGTCCTGTAGTAGATATGAACAGGGTGCTGTCTGTCTGTTGGAGTCCTGTAGTAGATATGAACAGGGTGCTGTCTGACTGTTGGGAGTCCTGTAGTAGATATGAACAGGGTGCTGTCTGTCTGTTGGAGTCCTGTAGTAGATATGAACAGGGTGCTGTCTGACTGTTGGAGTCCTGTAGTAGATATGAACAGGGTGCTGTCTGACTGTTGGGAGTCCTGTACTAGATATGAACAGGGTGCTGTCTGACTGTTGGGAGTCCTGTACTAGATATGAACAGGGTGCTGTCTGACTGTTGGAGTCCTGTACTAGATATGAACAGGGTGCAGTCTGTCTGTTGGAGTCATGTACTAGATATGAACAGGGTGCTGTCTGACTGTTGGAGTCCTGTAGTAGATATGAACAGGGTGCTGTCTGTCTGTTGGAGTCCTGTACTAGATATGAACAGGGTGCTGTCTGACTGTTGGGAGTCCTGTACTAGATATGAACAGGGTGCTGTCTGACTGTTGGAGTCCTGTACTAGATATGAACAGGGTGCAGTCTGTCTGTTGGAGTCCTGTACTAGATATGAACAGGGTGCAGTCTGTCTGTTGGAGTCCTGTAGTAGATATGAACAGGGTGCTGTCTGACTGTTGGGAGTCCTGTACTAGATATGAACAGGGTGCTGTCTGACTGTTGGGAGTCCTGTACTAGATATGAACAGGGTGCTGTCTGACTGTTGGGAGTCCTGTACTAGATATGAACAGGGTGCTGTCTGACTGTTGGGAGTCCTGTACTAGATATGAACAGGGTGCTGTCTGTCTGTTGGAGTCCTGTACTAGATATGAACAGGGTGCTGTCTGACTGTTGGAGTCCTGTACTAGATATGAACAGGGTGCAGTCTGTCTGTTGGAGTCCTGTACTAGATATGAACAGGGTGCTGTCTGACTGTTAGAGTCCTGTACTAGATATGAACAGGGTGCTGTCTGACTGTTGGAGTCCTGTACTAGATATGAACAGGGTGCTGTCTGACTGTTGGAGTCCTGTACTAGATATGAACAGGGTGCTGTCTGACTGTTGGGAGTCCTGTAGTAGATATGAACAGGGTGCAGTCTGTCTGTTGGAGTCATGTACTAGATATGAACAGGGTGCTGTCTGACTGTTGGAGTCCTGTAGTAGATATGAACAGGGTGCTGTCTGTCTGTTGGAGTCCTGTACTAGATATGAACAGGGTGCTGTCTGACTGTTAGAGTCCTGTACTAGATATGAACAGGGTGCTGTCTGACTGTTGGAGTCCTGTACTAGATATGAACAGGGTGCTGTCTGACTGTTGGAGTCCTGTACTAGATATGAACAGGGTGCTGTCTGACTGTTGGAGTCCTGTACTAGATATGAACAGGGTGCTCCTAGATATGAACAGGGTGCTGTCTGACTGTTGGGAGTCCTGTACTAGATATGAACAGGGTGCTGTCTGACTGTTGGGTGTCCTGTACTAGATGTGAACAGGGTGCTGTCTGACTGTTGGAGTCCTGTACTAGATATGAACAGGGTGCAGTCTGTCTGTTGGAGTCATGTACTAGATATGAACAGGGTGCTCTCTGACTGTTGGAGTCCTGTACTAGATATGAACAGGGTGCTGTCTGACTGTTGGAGTCCTGTACTAGATATGAACAGGGTGCTGTCTGACTGTTGGAGTCCTGTACTAGATATGAACAGGGTACAGTCTGTCTGTTGGAGTCATGTACTAGATATGAACAGGGTGCTGTCTGACTGTTGGAGTCCTGTACTAGATATGAACAGGGTGCTGTCTGACTGTTGGAGTCCTGTACTAGATATGAACAGGGTGCTGTCTGACTGTTGGAGTCCTGTACTAGATATGAACAGGGTGATGTCTGACTGTTGGAGTCCTGTACTAGATATGAACAGGGTTCTGTCTGACTGTTGGAGTCCTGTACTAGATATGAACAGGGTGCTGTCTGACTGTTGGAGTCCTGTACTAGATATGAACAGGGTGCTGTCTGACTGTTGGAGTCCTGTACTAGATATGAACAGGGTGCTGTGGGGAGGAGTTAGCCTTGACGAAGCAGCAGCATGAGAGAGCAGCAGAAGAGCCAGCCTGCAGTAACGTCCTGATAACACACACACTAGATATACTGCACTGCACACACACACACACACACACACACACACACACTTACAAAGACTAGGGCTGGGTGTCGACATCACCATCATGATGGTATTTTAAGATATTTTAGCTTTTTGAATAATACAAGTTCTAAATTTGCTTCATGAGTAGTGTATTATAGTAGTAGTAGTGTATTATAGTAGTAGTAGTGTATTATAGTAGTAGTAGTGTACTATAGTAGTAGTAGTGTATTATAGTAGTAGTAGTGTATTATAGTAGTAGTAGTGTGTTATAGTAGTAGTAGTGTATTATAGTAGTAGTAGTGTATTATAGTAGTAGTAGTGTGTTATAGTAGTAGTAGTAGTAGTGTATTATAGTAGTAGTAGTGTGTTATAGTAGTAGTAGTAGTGTATTATAGTAGTAGTAGTGTATTATAGTAGTAGTAGTGTATTATAGTAGTAGTAGTGTATTATAGTAGTAGTAGTAGTGTATTATAGTAGTAGTAGTGTATTATAGTAGTAGTAGTGTATTATAGTAGTAGTAGTGTATTATAGTAGTAGTAGTAGTGTATTATAGTAGTAGTAGTGTATTCTAGTAGTAGTAGTGTATTCTAGTAGTAGTAGTGTGTTATAGTAGTAGTAGTGTATTATAGTAGTAGTAGTGTATTATAGTAGTAGTAGTGTGTTATAGTAGTAGTAGTGTATTATAGTAGTAGTAGTGTATTATAGTAGTAGTAGTAGTGTATTATAGTAGTAGTAGTGTATTATAGTAGTAGTAGTGTATTATAGTAGTAGTAGTGTATTATAGTAGTAGTAGTGTACTATAGTAGTAGTAGTGTATTATAGTAGTAGTAGTGTATTATAGTAGTAGTAGTGTACTATAGTAGTAGTAGTGTATTATAGTAGTAGTAGTGTATTATAGTAGTAGTAGTGTGTTATAGTAGTAGTAGTGTATTATAGTAGTAGTAGTGTATTATAGTAGTAGTAGTGTGTTATAGTAGTAGTAGTAGTAGTGTATTATAGTAGTAGTAGTGTGTTATAGTAGTAGTAGTGTATTATAGTAGTAGTAGTGTATTATAGTAGTAGTAGTGTATTATAGTAGTAGTAGTGTATTATAGTAGTAGTAGTAGTGTATTATAGTAGTAGTAGTGTATTATAGTAGTAGTAGTAGTGTATTATAGTAGTAGTAGTGTATTATAGTAGTAGTAGTAGTGTATTATAGTAGTAGTAGTGTATTATAGTAGTAGTAGTGTATTATAGTAGTAGTAGTGTATTATAGTAGTAGTAGTAGTGTATTATAGTAGTAGTAGTAGTGTATTATAGTAGTAGTAGTGTATTACCACCGGGTGGCAACATACAGTACCAGTCAAAAGGTTCACCTTCCAACAGGACAACGACCCTAAGCACACAGCCAAGACAACACAGGAGTGGCTTCGGGACAAGTCTCTGAATGTCTTTCAGTGGCCCGCCAGAGCCCGGACTTGAACCCAATCGAACATCTCTGGAGAGACCTGAAAATAGCTGTGCAGCGACGCTCCCCATCCAACCTGACAGAGCTTGAGAGGATCTGCAGAGAAGAATGGGTGAAACTCCCAAAATACAGGTGTGCCAAGCTTGTAGCGTCATACCCAAGAAGACTCGAGGCTGTAATCGCTGCCAAAGGTGCTTCAACAAAGTATTGGGTAAAGGGTCTGAATACTTATGTAAATGTGATATTTCCGTTTTTTTAATTTGAATAAATTTGCAGAAAATTCTAAAAACCTGTTTTCGCTTTGTCATTATGGGGTATTGTGTGTAGATTGATTAGGAAACTCTTTTTTTAAATACACTTTAGAATAAGGCTATAACATAACAAAATGTGGAAAAAGTCAAGGGGTCCGAATACTTTTCGAATGCACTCTATATGGAAAATGTTTTATATACAAGGTAAAGTTGATAATTTCCTAACGAGGACATCAATCACTTTTGCTACTCCCAATGCATGGTGGAAGTGGGAGAAGAAGAGAAGCTCACTCCGAGCATGAAAATGATGTTCACCGTCTCAGTCACCACATCTCAACCCATACGACCACTTTCTGGAGCGGCACAGCGTTTTCCATCGAGAAAACACCAAATGATGGAATGTCTTGTGGAAGAATGGTCCAATAGAGTTCCAGACACTAGAATCTACGCCAAGGTGCATTGAAGTGGTTCTGGCTCGTGGTGGCCCAACGCCCTATTAAGACACTTTATGTTGGCGGTTCCATTCATTTTGGCAGTTACCTCTATATCATTTACACACACACACTTCAGCTCAGACAGATCCAGCTCAGAGAGGCCCGGCTCAGAGAGGCCCGGCACAGAGAGGCCCGGCTCAGAGAGGCCCGGCTCAGAGAGGCCCTGCTCATGAACTCCATCAGCAGCAGATTTTAATTTAGAAATGGACAATGAATCAAACCGAATCGCACCGAATCATTTCGAACTAAAACATATCGTTCCTGTATCGTATCGGAGCCTATGTATCTAATCTTTGCGTATCGAATCATCTTGAAAGGGAAAGACGCACATCCCTACTAGCTACGTTTTCTCCCGCTAAGTACATTGAGCTAGCCGGCTAGCTAGCGATTAGCATTAGCGGCTGACACGGTTTATTTGAGCCACAACTTTTGATGAAATTGATGAGAACTATTAGTACCAGATATGTGAAATGTTTTATATTTTGCTCATACAACCTTAGACATAAACTATTGCAATTCAAGATAATCCATAGGATTTACTAAACTACCAATTTATTTGTATTTTATGGCCATCAATTGGAAAGCGTCATACTCAATAACGAACTGGAGGGCTGAATTATGTAGTTACATTCCAGATTCTGTGTTTTATAAAGTTAAGCAAAAATAAATAAAAAACACATGTTTGATCAAATCTGGAAACCTTATATACAGCTTTGACCTACTACAATAGCTACACTACATGACCAAAGGTATGTGGACACCTGCTCGTCGGACATCTCATTCATAAATCATGGTTAATAATATGGAGTTGGTCCCCCCTTTGCTGCTATAACAGCCTCCACTCTTCTGGGAAGGCTTTCCACTAGATGTTGGAACATTGCTGCGGGGACTTGCTTCCATTCAGCCACAAGAGCATTAGTGAGGTCGGGCACTGATGTTGGGCGATTAGGCCTGGCTCGCAGCCGGCATTCCAATTAATCCCAGAGGTGTTTGATGGGGTTAAGGTCAGGGCTCTGTGCAGGCCAGTCAAGTTCTTCCACCAAACTATGTGACTTGTTAAGCACATTTTAACTTATTTAGGCTTGCTATAACAAATGGGTTGAATATTTATTGCCTCAAGACATTTCAGCTGTTCATTTTGCATTAATTTGTAAAAATGTCTACTTGACACGATGGGGTATTGTGTGTAGACCAGTGACACAAAATCTAAATATAATCCATTTTAAATTCAGGCTGGAACACAACAAAACGTGGAAAAAGTAAAGGGGTGTGAATACTTTCTGAAGGCACTGTATAACCCAGTGGAGATATACCCTTCAGTATTGTAAAGTGGTTGTCCCACTGGCTATAAGGTGAATGCACCAATTTGTAAGTCGCTCTGGATAAGAGCGTCTGCTAAATGACGTAAATGTAAATGTTTCCAGGACCTGGGCCTTTATTTGGGACCTTCATCCGCTGACAGAGTTTAGCAGCATCACACATCTCTGTCTCTGAGGTTAGGAATCATATACATTACACCAGGACTTGCTTCATTATTTTCAAGTGACACAACATTTGATATTTCGTGGTAATTGTGTTTTGTCATAGTTCTCTCTTTGGGACTGTAAATCTCTTCATTAGCTAGCTAGCATAGCTACTAGCTAGGTAGCTAACACTGTTGTTTTTGAGCAGATCAAGCTAACGTTTGAGTAATTAAAAAACAAATATTGGATGGCTGTCGATCCTATTTATATGTAGCTAGCTAGGAATACGAGGAAGAGCAGGGTTTATTTTTAAGGGTATTAACTAAGGATAAGGATAGTAACTGCATGATGGTAAGTTAGAAGTTCGGTAGATAGACAGATCACCTACATGTTCTGGTTCCACAGGAAGCCAAGGCGGTCTGCTCATCCAGGGGTCCGGGGTTGGAGTCCCAGGGCAGGCAGGTCCCCAGGGTAGCGTTCCAGAGGCAGTGAACACCCAGCCAGTTTGCTGCACAGACGGCAGCGTTGGGAGCGCTGGAGCAGCTTGCTGGTGTGTACATCAGAATGTCACTCAGCAGGAGACTGTTGAACCCCCCGAACACGTACATTACACTGGAGGCGAGAGAGACAAAAAGACAGAGAGAGAGAGAGAGAAAGAGAGAGAGAGAGAGAGAGAGAGAGACAGAGAGAGAGAGAGAGAGAGAGAGAGAGAGAGAGAGAGAGAGAGAGAGAGAGAGAGAGTGAGAGAGAGAGAGAGAGAGAGAGAGAGAGAGAGAGAGAGAGAGAGAGAGAGAGAGAGAGAGAGAGAGAGAGAGAGAGAGAGAGAGAGAGAGAGAGAGAGAGAGAGAGAGAGAGAGAGAGAGAGAGAGAGAGAGAGAGAGAGAGAGAGAGAGAGAGGGCCGTGGGGTGAGACAGGGATGCAACTTGAGCCCCACCCTCTTCAATGATATACAGTGGGGAGAACAAGTATTTGATACACTGCCGATTTTGCAGGTTTTCCTACGGGGTCACCAGCCCTGGAGGATTATCGGAATTTACAGTACACCATCTGTCCCAGTTTACAGTACACCATCTGTCCCAGCTTACAGTACACCATCTGTCCCAGTTTACAGTACACCATCTGTCCCAGCTTACAGTACACATCTGTCCCAGCTTACAGTACACCATCTGTCCCAGCTTACAGTAGACCATCTGTCCCAGCTTACAGTAGACCATCTGTCCCAGCTTACTGCACACCATCTGTCCCAGTTTACAGTACACCATCTGTCCCAGTTTACATTACACCATCTGTCCCAGCTTACTGCACACCATCTGTCCCAGTTTACAGTACACCATCTGTCCCAGTTTACAGTACACCATCTGTCCCAGCTTACTGCACACCATCTGTCCCAGTTTACAGTACACCATCTGTCCCAGTTTACATTACACCATCTGTCCCAGTTTACATTACACCATCTGTCCCAGCTTACTGCACACCATCTGTCCCAGTTTACAGTACACCATCTGTCCCAGTTTACAGTACACCATCTGTCCCAGTTTACAGTACACCATCTGTCCCAGTTTACAGTACACCATCTGTCCCAGCTTACAGTACACCATCTGTCCCAGTTTACAGTACACCATCTGTCCCAGTTTACAGTACACCATCTGTCCCAGCTTACTGCACACCATCTGTCCCAGCTTACAGTACACCATCTGTCCCAGTTTACAGTACCATATCTGTCCCAGTTTACAGTACACCATCTGTCCCAGTTTACAGTACACCATCTGTCCCAGTTTACAGTACACCATCTGTCCCAGCTTACAGTACACCATCTGTCCCAGTTTACAGTACACCATCTGTCCCAGTTTACAGTACACCATCTGTCCCAGCTTACTGCACACCATCTGTCCCAGTTTACAGTACACCATCTGTCCCAGTTTACAGTACACCATCTGTCCCAGCTTACTGCACACCATCTGTCCCAGTTTACAGTACACCATCTGTCCCAGTTTACAGTACACCATCTGTCCCAGCTTACAGTACACCATCTGTCCCAGTTTACAGTACACCATCTGTCCCAGCTTACAGTACACATCTGTCCCAGCTTACAGTACACCATCTGTCCCAGCTTACAGTACACCATCTGTCCCAGCTTACAGTAGACCATCTGTCCCAGCTTACAGTAGACCATCTGTCCCAGCTTACTGCACACCATCTGTCCCAGTTTACAGTACACCATCTGTCCCAGTTTACATTACACCATCTGTCCCAGCTTACTGCACACCATCTGTCCCAGTTTACAGTACACCATCTGTCCCAGTTTACAGTACACCATCTGTCCCAGCTTACTGCACACCATCTGTCCCAGTTTACAGTACACCATCTGTCCCAGTTTACATTACACCATCTGTCCCAGTTTACATTACACCATCTGTCCCAGCTTACTGCACACCATCTGTCCCAGTTTACAGTACACCATCTGTCCCAGTTTACAGTACACCATCTGTCCCAGTTTACAGTACACCATCTGTCCCAGTTTACAGTACACCATCTGTCCCAGCTTACAGTACACCATCTGTCCCAGTTTACAGTACACCATCTGTCCCAGTTTACAGTACACCATCTGTCCCAGCTTACTGCACACCATCTGTCCCAGCTTACAGTACACCATCTGTCCCAGTTTACAGTACCATATCTGTCCCAGTTTACAGTACACCATCTGTCCCAGTTTACAGTACACCATCTGTCCCAGTTTACAGTACACCATCTGTCCCAGTTTACAGTACACCATCTGTCCCAGCTTACAGTACACCATCTGTCCCAGTTTACAGTACACCATCTGTCCCAGTTTACAGTACACCATCTGTCCCAGTTTACAGTACACCATCTGTCCCAGTTTACAGTACACCATCTGTCCCTCTGTCCAATTGGAAAGCGTCTCTGTACCTGACCAATCAGAGGGCGTCTCTGTACCTGTCACTGTAGACAGCTGTGTGTCCGAAGCGGTTGACATCATGGTGGAGGTCTGGTCTGGGAAGCACTGACCACTCATCACATGCTGGAGAGGAGAGGAGGAGGAGGAGAGAAGAGAAGAGGGGAGGGGAGGGGAGGGGAGGGGGGAGAGGAGAGGAGAGGAGAGAGAAGAGAGGAGAGAGAAGAGAGGAGAAGAAGAGGAGAGGAGAGGAGAGAGAAGAGAGGAGAAGAAGAGGAGAAGAAGAGGAGAGGAGAGGAGAGGAGAGGAGAGGAGAGGAGAGGAGAGGAGAGGAGAGGAGAGGAGAGGAGAGGAGAGGAGAGGAGAGAGAGAAGAGAGAGAAGAAGAGGAGAGGAGAGGAGAGAAGAAGAGGAGAGGAGAGAAGAAGAGGAGAGGAGAGAAGAGGAGAGAAGTGAGGAGAAGAAGAGGAGAGGAGAGGAGAGAAGAGAGGAGAAGAAGAGGAGAGAAGAGAGGACAGGAGTTACACATTTCTATCTGTTGTTCAATAAGGACACAGAGCATTTCTAGAAAAGGAAGAAAAGACATGAAGAATGAGGATCAAAAGAAGCAGATGTAGCTGTGTTCCTTCCCCGTGTTCCCTCCCCCTGTGTACCTTCCCTCCGTGTTCCTTCCTCGTGTTCCCTCCCCCTGTGTACCTTCCCTCCGTGTTCCTTCCTCGTGTTCCCTCCCCCTGTGTACCTTCCCTCCGTGTTCCTTCCTCGTGTTCCCTCCCCCTGTGTACCTTCCCTCCGTGTTCCTTCCTCGTGTTCCCTCCCCCTGTGTACCTTCCCTCTGTGTTCCTTCCCCGTGTTCCCTCCCCCTGTGTACCTTCCCTCCGTGTACCTTCCCTCCGTGTTCCCTCCCCCTGTGTTCCCCCCCCCTGTGTTCCCTCCCCCTGTGTTCCTTCCCCCTGTGTTCCCTCCCCCTGTGTTCCCCCCTGTGTTCCCTCCCCCTGTGTTCCTTCCCTCTGTGTTCCTTCCCCCTGTGTTCCCTCCCCCTGTGTTCCCTCCCCCTGTGTTCCCTCCCCCGTGTTCCTTCCCCTGTGTTCCCTCCCCTGTGTTCCCTCCCCCTGTGTTCCTTCCCCTGTGTTCCCTCCCCCTGTGTTCCCCCCTGTGTTCCCTCCCCCTGTGTTCCTTCCCCCTGTGTTCCCTCCCCCCTGTGTTCCTTCCCCCTGTGTTCCCTCCCCCTGTGTTCCCTCCCCCTGTGTTCCCTCCCCCTGTGTTCCCTCCCCCTGTGTTCCCTCCCCTGTGTTCCTTCCCTCTGTGTTCCCTCCCCTTTGTTCCCTCCCCCTGTGTTCCCTCCCCCCTGTGTTCCCTCCCCCTGTGTTCCCTCCCCCTGTGTTCCCTCCCCCTGTGTTCCCTCCCCCCTGTGTTCCTTCCCCCTGTGTTCCCTCCCCCTGTGTTCCCTCCCCCTGTGTTCCCTCCCCCTGTGTTCCCTCCCCTGTGTTCCCTCCCCTGTGTTCCCTCCCCCTGTGTTCCCTCCCCCTGTGTTCCCTCCCCTGTGTTCCCTCCCCCTGTGTTTTCTCCCCTGTGTTCCCTCCCCCTGTGTTCCCTCCCCCCTGTGTTCCCTCCCCCTGTGTTCCCTCCCCCTGTGTTCCCTCCCCCTGTGTTCCCTCCTCTGTGTTCCCTCCCCCTGTGTTCCTTCCTGGTACTCTACAAGGCAAGTCTTTCTCTGCGGTACTACCGCTCTCTCTGGTGGTCCTGACTGCTGACAGCAGGTCTGAGCTAACATCAGGAGAAACAGTCTTAAATCGTCTGTTCTGTTCTAATGACTTCAGCTCGTTAAGGGGGGACCATTAGTCCTCAGCCGTAATTACACTACAATTACTGAGCTGTCACCAGAGGCCCATTCTTCTGAGAGAGTTCTCAGGGATTATCGCCACGGCTGTGTACATCCCGCCCCAAGCCGACAGCAAAAAGCTCTCAAAGATCTTAACTGGACCCTGAACAACCTGGAGACCACATTCCCAGAGGCAGCGTTCTCACATTGTTGAGAACCGTACTCCCACATTGACTGGCTAACTAGCGAAAAGTCCACTCTTGACCACTGCTACACGCCTTTTCGACACGGGTATATGGCCCTCTCCCGTCCTCCTTCTGGCAAATCCGTCCATGACTCCATCTAACTTCTCCGTCCATGACTCCATCTAACTTCTCCGTCCATGACTCCATCTAACTTCTCCGTCCATGACTCCATCTAACTTCTCCGTCCATGACTCCATCTAACTTCTCCGTCCATGACTCCATCTAACTTCTCCGTCCATGACTCCATCTAACTTCTCCGTCCATGACTCCATCTAACTTCTCCGTCCATGACTCCATCTAACTTCTCCGTCCATGACTCCATCTAACTTCTCCGTCCATGACTCCATCTAACTTCTCCGTCCATGACTCCATCTAACTTCTCCGTCCATGACTCCATCTAACTTCTCCGTCCATGACTCCATCTAACTTCTCCGTCCATGACTCCATCTAACTTATCCGTCCATGACTCCATCTAACTTCTCCGTCCATGACTCCATCTAACTTCTCCGTCCATGACTCCATCTAACTTCTCCGTCCATGACTCCATCTAACTTCTCCGTCCATGACTCCATCTAACTTCTCCGTCCATGACTCCATCTAACTTCTCCGTCCATGACTCCATCTAACTTCTCCGTCCATGACTCCATCTAACTTCTCCGTCCATGACTCCATCTAACTTCTCCGTCCATGACTCCATCTAACTTCTCCGTCCATGACTCCATCTAACTTCTCCGTCCATGACTCCATCTAACTTCTCCGTCCATGACTCCATCTAACTTCTCCGTCCATGACTCCATCTAACTTCTCCGTCCATGACTCCATCTAACTTCTCCGTCCATGACTCCATCTAACTTCTCCGTCCATGACTCCATCTAACTTCTCCGTCCATGACTCCATCTAACTTCTCCGTCCATGACTCCATCTAACTTCTCCGTCCATGACTCCATCTAACTTCTCCGTCCATGACTCCATCTTACTTCTCCCCTACAACCAAAAACTCAAGAGGGGAGTTCCGGTGGTACAGCCGCAGCGTTGGTCCGACCAATCACAATTCACGCTGATCACGTGGACTGAAATATGTTCCGGGTCGCCTCTGGAGATAACATCAATGAATATTCCGACTCAGTCACAAGATTCATTTAAAAAAATGCATAGATGACCTGATACCGATGGAGTCTTTCAAA